>NC_138811.1:438828-674778 GCF_965178545.1 Coloeus monedula | reverse complement strand
CGATGCATTTTGGGGGGGTGGTCTGCGGGACAGGGGAGGGGGAGTCAGCTTTTCCCCAAGTTGTTCCCAAAATTATCCCAGATTTTAGCTAAATCCATGGTTTCCCATCCAAACCAACGCCAGCTGTTGGATTTTGGGATGATGAATGGGCTGGAAATGGGTTTTTTATTGTCCCCCAGGATAATCCACCCTTTGGAATAATCAACTCATCCCAAAAACCCCAAAATCCAGGAGTTCTAAGGGATTAGGGAACGCCAAAAAGAAGCCGGAATGAGGAGGAACTCACTTTAGCAGGAGCAGTGATTTTAACCTGAGGCATTTCCTCTTTGATTTCCGACCTGGGAAGCAGAAATAAATCCTGGGATGAGGACGGAGCAGTGACGTCACCGCTGGCACCGGCACCAGCACCGGGACGCGGCTCCGGCCGGGAACGTTCCCCTCCCTCCTCACCCGTCTTTGGTTTCCATTTTCATCCTTTTCTCATCTTGGTCCTGGAGAAATAGACAAAAAAATGGGAAAGACAGCAAGAAAACCCAATCCCAAAATCCCAGGAAATCCAACCAGAATGTCACCACGGACCAAAATCCTGGGAATTCGCCCCGGAAATGACCCGGGAGAGGTCCGGGATGTCAGCACCGACCTTCTCCTCCAGCTCCTCCTCCTCCTTCTCCACGTTCATCAGCTCCGGCTTCGCCTCCCCGTTCACCTCCTCCGACTTCCGCTTGGTGGATCTGCGGGGACGGGGCCGGGATGGATCCGGGCTCGGGTCCATGGGAAGAGGGAAGGGTTTGGGATGGGGGGTGAGGGAGAGGAGGGTGACCCTCCCCGCTGACCCTTTGGAGAGCAGGCTGAGGATGGACGGCTGCCGGCCGGAGCTCCGGGTGACGCGGGAGCTGGCGGGAGACTCTGCAGGGAGAGCGCCGAGAGCCCGATGGATCCCAAAGCCTCTCCCGAGGGGATCCCAGCCCTCGATCCCAATGGGAATTGTCACACCCTGAGACCAGGAGACCCCAAACCCCTTCCCAAGGGGATCCCAACGGGAATTGTCACACCCCGAGGCCAGGAGACCCCAAACCCCTTCCCAAGGGGATCCCAGCCCTCGATCCCAATGGGAATTGTCACACCCCGAGGCCAGGAGACCCCAAACCCCTTCCCAAGGGGATCCCAGCCCTCGATCCCAATAGGAATTGTCACACCCCGAGGCCAGGAGACCCCAAACCCCTTCCCAAGGGGATCCCAACGGCAATCCCAGCACTCCACAAGACCCCAAACCCCTTCCCAAGGGGATCCCACTGGGAATCCCAGCACTCCACAAGACCCCAAACCCCTTCCCAAGGGGATCCCAGCCCTCGATCCCAACGGGAATTGTCACACCCTGAGACCAGGAGACCCCAAACCCCTTCCCAAGGGGATCCCACTGGGAATCCCAGCACTCCACAAGACCCCAAACCCCTTCCCAAGGAGATCCCACTGGGAATCCCAGCACTCCACAAGACCCCAAACCCCTTCCCAAGGGGATCCCACTGGGAATCCCAGCACTCCACAAGACCCCCAGCTCCCTCCCTGAGGGGATCCCCCTGGGATTTACAGCCCCGAAGCCCAGCAGAAGGCCCGGAGAAGCCCGAAGCCGTGCCGTTACTTTTGGCGTCGCCGTTGGAGCGGCTCCGGCGGGATTTGCGCGCCCTGGCCGTGGGCACGGAGCAGGACGGGGACGGGGACGCCGCCTCCTCCAGCTCCATGGCCCCGTCCTCGTCGCCGTCGGCGCCGGCGCGCTCCGAGTCCTCGTCGCTGCCGTAGGCGCCGTTCCCGGGGCTCCCGTTGGGGCCGCCGGCTCCATTCTCTGCCGAGAGCTCCTGGTGCAGCAGCGCCTTCACCTTGGCCAGGTAACGCTCCTGGCAACGGCACCGGGCCAGCTGAGCCCCGGCTCCCACCCCCAGGTCTGGGAATTGCTCGGGGTCGGATCCCGAAGTTCCGCGTTTTCCCGGTTACCCGGTTCTGAAGCCCAGGGTTTTCCCCAGGATCCGATGGCAAATTGGGTTCCAATCCCGGGGTTTTTCCAGGGTCGGGCCCCAAATCCCAAAGGGAAATTGGGTTCCAATCCCGGGGTTTTTCCAGGGTCTGACCACAAATCCCAAGGGGAAATTGGGTTCCAATCCCGGGGTTTTTCCAGGGTCTGACCACAAATCCCAAAGGGAAATTGGGTTCCAATCCTGACTCCCGGGGTTTTTCCAGGGTCTGACCACAAATCCCAAAGGGAAATTGGGTTCCAATCCCGAATTCTGGGGTTTTTCCAGGGTCTGACCACAAATCCCAAAGGGAAATTTGGTTGCAATCCCGAATTCTGGGGGTTTCCCAGGGTCTGACCACAAATCCCAAAGGGAAATTGGGTTCCAATCCCGAATTCTGGGGGTTTCCCAGGGTCTGACCACAAATCCCAAAGGGAAATTGGGTTCCAATCCCGAATTCTGGGGTTTTCCCAGGGTCTGACCACAAATCCCAAAGGGAAATTGGGTTCCAATCCCGAATTTTGGGGTTTTCCCAGGCTCTGACCACAAATCCCAAAGGGAAATTGGGTTCCAATCCCGAATTCTGGGGTTTTCCCAGGTTCTGACCACAAATCCCAAAGGGAAATTGGGTTCCAATCCCGGGGTTTTTCCAGGGTCTGACCACAAATCCCAAAGGGAAATTGGGTTCCAATCCTGACTCCCGGGGTTTTTCCAGGGTCGGGCCACAAATCCCAAAGGGAAATTGGGTTCCAATCCCGAATTCTGGGGTTTTCCCAGGTTCTGACCACAAATCCCAAAGGGAAATTGGGTTCCAATCCTGAATCCTGGGGTTTTCCCAGGGTCTGACCACAAATCCCAAGGGGAAATTGGGTTCCAATCCCGGGGTTTTTCCAGGGTCTGACCACAAATCCCAAAGGGAAATTGGGTTCCAATCCTGACTCCCGGGGTTTTTCCAGGGTCGGGCCACAAATCCCAAAGGGAAATTGGGTTCCAATCCCGAATTCTGGGGTTTTTCCAGGGTCTGACCACAAATCCCAAGGGGAAATTGGGTTCCAATCCCGAATCCCAGTGTTTTATCCCAAATCCTGGGGTTTTCCCAGGCTCTGATCCCAAATCCCGTGGTTTTCCCGGTATCCAATCCCAACTCCCGGGGCTTTCCTGGTATCCAGTCCCAAATGCCGGAGTTTTCCCGGGGTCTTCTCCCAAATCCTGGGGTTTTCCCGGGGTTTTCTCCCGAATCCCGGAGTTTTCCCGGGGTTTTCTCCCGACTCCCGGGCTGGGGCCTCACCTCGGAGAGCTCCTCGCAGCGCAGCTTGGCCTCGAGCTCGCTGAGCTGCAGCTGCACCTCGGCCTGCAGGAAGCCATGGATCAGGCTCAGCTTCTCCTGCACGCTCTCCTGGGGACAGGGAGGGGACATGGGGACAGCAGGGACAGTGTGGGGACAGCAGGGACAGTGTGGGGACACGGGGACAGCAGGGACAGTGTGGGGACATGGGGACAGCAGGGACAGTGTGGGGACAGTGTGGGGACACGGGGACAGTGTGGGGACAGGGACGGGACAGGGAGGGGACAGCGTGGGGACATGGGGACAGCAAGGAGAGTGTGGGAACAGCGTGGGGACGGGGAGGGGACAGGGAGGGGACAGCAGGGACAGTGTGGGGACAGCGTGGGGACAGCGTGGGGACAGCAGGGAGATTGTGGGGACAGTGTGGGGACAGCAAGGGGACAGCAGGGATGGAAGAGACACGGGGACAGCGTAGGGACAAAGGAGACCGAGAGGATGGAAGGGACAGGGAGGGGACATGGGGACAGTGTGGGGACCGCAGGGACAGCGTGGGGACATTGCAGGGCACAGCAGAGCTTCCCACAGGGACAGGTTCCCATGGGGACAGAGGGGACAGCGTGGGGCAGCTCCCAGTCCCTCCCAATCCCGGCACTGCCCCCATTCCCTCCTTTTCCAGGGAATCTGGGGGGCCCGGGGGGGCTCCAGAGCCCAAATTCCTCCCGGAACAAAGGGATCAGGGACACTGGGACCCCCCAGGTGACAGTGGTGACACCGGGGACACGCCGGCACTCACCTTCTCTCCCAGATTCTCCTCATCCCGCTCCAAGTCCTGCAGCCTGCGGGGGCAGAGCTGGGGTCAGCGGGGAGGGGGACAGGGGACACACCAAGGGAGGGGACAAAGGGACACGGCAGGAGGGCTCCGGAGGGGACACCGGACACGGAATGCGGGAATTCCAGGGGGGGACACAGTGCCCAAGGGAGGGCACAGGGCCACCCCTGTGACCGAGGCTGGGAAAAGCCACCAGGGAGGGCCACGTGTCCCCTTCCCGCGGCCATGGAAGGCGGGAATTGGGACGGGAAGAGCCGGGGGAGCCCCCCCATCCCTGTCCCCATCGCTGTCCCCATCGCTGCTCCAGGGGACACTGGTGACACTGGGAATGCTTCCGAAGGAAAGGGACCCCTCCGGTGCCACCAGCACCCCCCGGGAATGTCCCCATCCGCCGGGGTGTGGGGCTGGGACCCCCGGGAACGCTGGGATGTGGGGCTGGGACCCCCGGGAACGCTGGGATGTGGGGCTGGGACCCCTGGGAATGCCGGGATGTGGGGCTGGGACCCCCGGGAACGCTGGGATGTGGGGCTGGGACCCCCGGGAACGCTGGGATGTGGGGCTGGGACCCCTGGGAATGCCGGGATGTGGGGCTGGGACCCCCGGGAACGCCGGGATGTGGGGCTGGGAACCCCGGGAATGCCGGGATGTGGGGCTGGGACCCCCGGGAACGCTGGGATGTGGGGCTGGGACCCCCGGGAATGCTGGGATGTGGGGCTGGGACCCCCGGGAACGCCGGGATGAGGACGGGGACCCCTCCAGTGCCACCCCGGGAATGTCCCCAAGTACCAGGAGGAGGCTCGGGACCCCTCCGGTGGCAGCGCCATCCCCGGGAACGCTGGGATGGGACCCCGGGGAGCACTTCCGTGGGTTGGGATTGGGGTCAGGACCCCCGGGATCGCTTCCGTGGGGTCAGGATGGGGGTCAGGATCCCTGGGATTGGGGTCAGGACCCCCGAGATTGGGGTGAGCATTCCCTGGGATTGGGGTCAGGACCCCCGAGATTGGGGTGAGGATTCCCTGGGATCACTGCCGTGCCCCGGGATTGGGGTCACGACCCAGGTCAGGATCCCTCTGGTGCCACAGCCATCCCCGGGAACGTCCCATCCACCGGGATTTGGGACGGGACCCCCTGGGATGGCTCCTGTCCCTCCTGGGATGGCTCCTGTCCCCCTGGAGTGGCTCCTGTCCCCCAGGACACCCCTCAGGCCCCCCTGGGATGGCTCCTGTCCCCCCTGGGATGGCTCCTGGCCCCCAGGACACCCCTCAGGCCCCCCTGGGATGGCTCCTGTCCCCCCTGGGATGGCTCCTGTCCCCCAGGACACCCCTCAGGCCACCCCGGGGTGGCTTCTGTCCCCCCCAGAGTGGCTCCTGGCCACCAGGACACCCCTCAGGCCCCCCTAGGATGGCTCCTGTCCCCCCTGGAGTGGCTCCTGTCCCCTCTGGGATGGCTCCTGTCCCCTCTGGGATGGCTCCTGTCCCCCAGGTCATCCCTCAGGCCCCCCTGGGATGGTTCCTGTCCCTCCTGGGGTGGCTCCTGGCCCCTCTAGGGTGGCTCCTGGCCCCCAGGACACCCCTCAGGCCCCCCTGGGGTGGCTCCTGTCCCCCCTGGGGTGGCTCCTGGCCCCCAGGACACCCCTCTGGCCCCCCTGGGGTGGCTCCTGTCCCCCCTGGGATGGCTCCTGGCCCCCAGGACACCCCTCAGGTCCCCTGGGATCGCCCCCACGTCCCCGTGGCACATCCCAGTGCCAGCAGCACATCCGTCCCCACTTCCCTTTTCCCGCTTCCCGCAGGGGTTCCGGGGGGATCCGGTGTCCCCCGGCTTTGGGGACAGCCCCGGGCACGTCGGGGACAGCGCGGGCGCCGCGCCGGAAGCGGGGGAGGGGGTGCAGGGCCCCCCCTTCCTGCCCAGGCCGGGGGTGCCGGGAGGGCACAGGGGGGACAGCGACAATTCCCACTGGGATCACCCCAAAATGTGCCACCCCCCCATCCCAAAAACCCCCGTGGACAGGGGGGACACGGGGTGGGGACAAAGCGGGGGCAGGGAGACGAACGGACCCGGCCGGGGCCACGTGGGGTGGGGACATCCCCGGGGACACCCCAAAAATGGGGAGGGGTTTGGGGGGGCTGGGGCTGCAGGGCAGGGGGGGGGTCCCCAAAATATGGGGGTGGGGGGGGACATGGAGGGGGTCACTGCAAGGGGGGGGTCACAGTAGTTTGGGGAGGATCAGGGTAATTTTGGGGGAGGGGGAATCACAGTAATTTGGGGAGGATCAGGACACTTTTGGGGGGGTCAGGGTAATTTTTGGGGGGGGTCACAGTAGTTTGGGGAGGGTCAGGACACTTTTGGGAGGATCAGGGTAATTTTGGGGGGGGGTCACAGTAATTTGGGGAGAATCAGGGTGATTTTGGGGGGGTCACAGTAATTTAGGGAGGATCAGGGCAATAAAAGGGAGGGTCAGGGCATTTTGGGGGGGGGTCAGGGTAATTCTGGTGGGGTCAGGGCAGGTCACTGCAATATCTGGGGGGGTCAGGACGGTGTTGGGGGGGGTCACTGCCATGGAAGGGGGGGGGTCAGCGCTTTTGGGGGTGCTGTCAGTGCCATTGGGGGGGGTGGGGTCAGTGACAGGGCTGAGGGGGGGGTCAGTGACATGAGGGACATGAGGGTGACACTGCCGGGGCTGAGGGGTCGCAGAGCACCCCGGGGGGGGGGGCAGTGACAGTGAGGGGGGGTCAGTGACATGAGGGTGACACTGCCGGGGCTGAGGGGGGGGTCAGTGGCACTGAGGGGGGGGTCAGTCCCCTCAGGGTGACACTGCCGGGGCTGAGGGCTCTCAAAGCACCGGGGGGGTGTCAGTGACACTGAGGGGGGGGTCAGTGACACTGAGGGGGGGGTCAGTGACACTGAGGGGGGGGGTCAGTCCCCTCAGGGTGACACTGCCGGGGCTGAGGGCTCTCAGCCCACCCGGGGGGTTGGGGGCCATTGCGGGGTGTCATTACCGGGGTTGGGGACTCTCCGACCACCCCGGGCGGGCTCTGGGAGCGGGCCCGGCCTGAGGGGATGTGGGGGGATGGCGGAGGGGGGGGGTCAACCCCGGCTCCCGTTCG
This sequence comes from Coloeus monedula, assembly GCF_965178545.1. Lineage (NCBI taxonomy): Eukaryota > Metazoa > Chordata > Aves > Passeriformes > Corvidae > Coloeus > Coloeus monedula. The sequence continues at coordinate 667,554 of NC_138811.1, read as the reverse complement.
CGACTCACCGTCGGCGCAGCTCGGCGGGCAGCGGGGCCGGCGGCAGCGGCGCGGCGCGGGCCGGCATCGGGAGCGGGGCGGGGGCCGGGCGGGGGGCGCGGGGCGGGCTCGGGGCCCGGTTCGGAGCCCGGGTCGGGGCCGGGTCGGGGCCGCGCTCGGGGCCCGGCTCGGCGGGACCGGGAGCGGCTTCGCGCGGAAACGAGCGGCGGGGGCGGGGCGGCGCCGGCACCCACCACCGCGCGGGGGGAGCCGGCGCGCACCATGCTGCCGCCGCGGGGGGGGGAAACGCGGGACGCGGCGATCCCCGCCACACCGCGGGGACCGGAGGGGACCGGGGAGGCACTGGGAGGGGTCAGGTCGGTACCGGGGAGAGGGCGGAGGGGGGGGGGGGGGAGAACGGGGAGGCCTCGGGGGGGGCCGGAGCGGTGAGAGGGGCGTGGGAGGTACCACTGTGGGGCGGCGGGGGGAGGCGGGAGGTACCACTGAGGGGAGGCGGGAGGTACCACTGAGGGGAGGCGGGGGGAGGCGGGAGGTACCACTGAGGGGAGGCGGGAGGTACCACTGAGGGGAGGCGGGGGGAGGCGGGAGGTACCACTGTGGGGCGGCGGGGGGAGGCGGGAGGTACCACTGAGGGGAGGCGGGAGGTACCACTGTGGGGCGCGGGGGGGAGGATGGAGTGTACCACTGTAAGGCAGCGTGGGGGGGAGGCCATGAAAGCGGGTTGTACCACTGTGGGGACGGGGAACACGGGCTGTACCACTGTGAGGGGGGACAGGCACCCCTGTCCCCCCAGTGCCACCCTTGTGTCCCCAGTGTCACCCCAGGGACACCCAGGGCCACCCCTATCCCAACCAGGGCCACCCAGGGCCACCCCTGTGTCCCCAGGGTCACCCAGAGCCACCCTTGTGTCCCCTCAGGGTCACCCAGTGCCACCCTTGTGTCCCCACCGTCCCCCCAGGGTGACACCCAGTGCCACCCTTGTCCCCCCAGTGCCACCCTTGTGTCCCCCCAGGGTCACCCAGTGCCACCCCTGTGTCCCCAGTGTCACCCCAGTGCCACCCTTGTGTCCCCACCGTCCCCCCAGGGTGACACCCAGTGCCACCCTTGTCCCCCCAGTGCCACCCCTGTGTCCCCCCAGGGTCACCCAGTGCCACCCCCGTGTCCCCACTGTCCCCCCGGGTGTCCCCAGCCCCGGCGCAGCCCCCTCAGCACGGACCCCTCTCGTCCCAGGTCACCTTTATTGTCCCCTTGGGGACCCCCCAGGACACGGAGCCCCCCCCTCAGTGTGGCCACACCCCCAATTTGAGGTGAAAAGGGACATTTTTGGGTGGGGGGGGGGGACCCAGAGCTGCTCCGGTGAGCCCAAGGACAGGGACAAGGTCCCAAAGTGTCCCCAAAAACGGAGCCGGGGGTCCCAAATTCCCAAAGTGTCCCCAAAACCCACCCTGGGGATCCCGAAGTGTCCCCAAAAACGGATCCGGGGGTCCCAAAGTATCCCCAAAAATGGATCCAGGGGTCCCAAATTCCCAAAGTGTCCCCAAAACCCACCCTGGGGATCCCGAAGTGTCCCCAAAAACGGATTTGGGGATCCCAATTTCCCAAACTGTCCCCAAAACCCATCCTGGGGATCCCAAAGTGTCCCCAAAAACGGATCCAGGGGTCCCAAAGTATCCCCAAAAACCAGATTTGGGGGTCCCATGGCTCCAAATTTCCCCTGAAACCACACCTGGGGGTCCTGAAGTTCCAACCTACCCCCAAAAAAATCCCGATTTGGGGGTCCCAAAGTTCCAAACCCCCCCCCAAAAATCCATCCCGGAGATCCCAAAGTTCCAAACCCCCCCCAAAAAAATCCATCCCGGAGATCCCAAAGTTCCAAACCCCCCCCAAAAAAATCCATCCCGGAGATCCCAAAGTTCCAAACCCCCCCCAAAAAAATCCATCCCGGAGATCCCAAAGTTCCAAACCCCCCCCAAAAAAATCCATCCCGGAGATCCCAAAGTTCCAAACCCCCCCCAAAAAAATCCATCCCGGAGATCCCAAAGTTCCAAACCCCCCCCCAAAAATCCATCCCGGGGGTCTCCACGGAGCCCCGAGGGGGCTCCCAATCCCCCCCAGTCCTCCCAGTTTGGCACTGGGAGCCGCGTGGGGTCGGGGTCCCGGGGGTGCCACCCCAAATTTGGGGTACCGGGTGGGTAAAAGCAGAGGATAAAATAAATTAAAAGCTGGGGGGGGGTCGGGGTGTCCCCAGGGTGTCCCCGAGGTGTCCCCAAGGTGTCCCCAGGGTGTCCCCGGTGTCCCTCAGTTCACCAGCAGCGCGTTGTCCTGAGCAGGAGCCCTGTGGGGACACGATTTTGGGGGGATTTTAGGGGATTTTGGGGCAGCAGGACCTCGGGGAGACACCCCACCCTCCCCCCCCCCATCCCAAAAACCCCCGTGGGGAATTGGGGACCCCAAAAACCTGGGAAGGGGGGGCCGGGGGGGAATTTTGGGGTCATTTGGAGGTGGGGTTTGGGGTCATTTTGGGTTATTTGGGGGCTGGATTTTGGGGTCATTTTGGAGTCATTTGGGGGCTGGATTTTGGGGTTATTTGGGGATGGATTTTGGGGTCATTTTGGGTTATTTGGGGGCTGGATTTTGGGGTCATTTGGGGTTATTTGGGGATGGATTTTGGGGTCATTTTGGGGTTATTTGGGGTTATTTGGGGATGGATTTTAGGGTCATTTTGGAGTCATTTGGGGGCTGGATTTTGGGGTCATTTTGGGGTTATTTGGGGATGGATTTTGGGGTCATTTTGGGTTATTTGGGGATGGATTTTAGGGTCATTTTGGAGTCATTTGGGGGCTGGATTTTGGGGTCATTTTGGGTTATTTGGGGCTGGATTTGGCGGTCATTTGGGGCTGGATTTTGGGGTCATTTGGGGTTATTTGGGGGCTGGATTTTGGGGTCATTTTGGGTTATTTGGGGTTATTTGGGGATGGATTTTAGGGTCATTTTGGAGTCATTTGGGGGCTGGATTTTGGGGTCATTTTGGGGTTATTCGGGGCTGGATTTGGCAGTCATTTGGGGCTGGATTTTGGGGTCATTTTGGGTTATTTGGGGATGGATTTTAGGGTCATTTTGGAGTCATTTGGGGGCTGGATTTTGGGGTCGTTTGGGGGTTATTTGGGGTTATTTGGAGATGGATTTTGGGGTCATTTTGGGTTATTTGGGGATGGATTTTAGGGTCATTTTGGAGTCATTTGGGGGCTGGATTTTGGGGTCATTTTGGGTTATTTGGGGCTGGATTTGGCGGTCATTTGGGGCTGGATTTTGGGGTCATTTGGGGTTATTTGGGGGCTGGATTTTGGGGTCACTTTGGAGTCATTTGGGGATGGATTTTGGGGTTATTTTGGGGTCATTTGGGGTTATTTGGGGCTGGATTTGGGAGTCATTTGGGGCTGGATTTTAGGGTCATTTTGGGGTCATTTGGGGTTATTTGGGGATGGATTTTGGGGTCATTTTGGAGTTATTTGGGGATGGATTTTGGGGTCATTTTGGATCCATTTGGGGCTTGATTTGGGGTCATTTTGGAGTCATTTGGGGGCTGGACTTTGGATCATTTGGGGATGGATTTTGGGGATGGATTTTGGAGTCATTTTGGAGTTATTTGGGGGCAGGATTTTGGGGTCATTTTGGATCCATTTGAGGCTGGATTTTGGGCTCTTTTTGGGCTGGATTTTGGGGGGTGGATTTTGGGATCATTCTGTGATAATTCGGGGCCAGATTTCGGGATCGTTTTGGGGCCAGATTTTGGGATCATTCAGGATTCTCCCACCCCCCCACGGTCCAGGGCCAAAGTGATACCGAGGCCAAACCCTCCCCTCCCCTGAGAGTGACCCCAAACTCCCCCAAAAATGCCCCAAACCGCCCCGAAGCGCGGACCGGCCGCAGCAGCAGAGGGCGGAGCAGGAGGCGGAGCTGTCCCGGCGGAACTTCCCGGACTTGGGGCTGTCCCGACACTGCGCGATGAAGGCGTGGAGCTGCGACACGGCCGTGTCACCCTCGGACTGGTTCTGGGGGCACAGGGGACAGGGGACGGGTCAGGGACAGCGCGGTGCCACCCTCGGACTGGGGACAGGGGACGGGTCAGGGACAGCGCGGTGCCACCCTCGGACTGGGGACAGAGGATGGGTCAGGGACAGCGCGGTGCCACCCTCGGACTGGGCACAGGGGACGGGTCAGGGACAGCGCGGTGCCACCCTCGGACTGGGGACACAGGGGACAGAGGATGGGTCAGGGACAGCGCGGTGCCACCCTCGGACTGGGGACAGGGGATGGGTCAGGGACAGCGCGGTGCCACCCTCGGACTGGGCACAGGGGACGGGTCAGGGACAGGGATGAGGACAGGTGAGGGGACAGACAGACAAGGGGACAGTGACAGGTGAGGTGACAGATGATGGAATGGGTGACACCCGGGTGACGTCACACCCAGGTGACGCCCAGGTGACGCCGAGCTCACCTTGATGGTGTCGTAGGAGCCGGTGATGAGGGCGATGAAGAGGCTGAGCACCATGTAGATGAAGAGCGCGCTGAAGGAGTACAGGTACACCTGGCTGAAGAGCCACACCAGGGCCCCGCTCGGCCGCAGCGCCGCGAACGTGGCGAACATGTCATCGCCATTGACCAGCGAGAACAGGCACTCGGACACCATGGACAGCGAGCGGAACTGCGGACAGGGACACCTGGGGTCACCTGGGGTCACCTGGGGTCACCTGTGTCACACCTGTGTCACCTGTGTCACACCTGTGTCACCTGTGGGTCACCTGGGGGTCACCTGTGTCACCCCTGTGTCATCGCCATTGACCAGCGAGAACAGGCACTCGGACACCATGGACAGCGAGCGGAACTGCGGACAGGGACACCTGGGGTCACCTGGGGTCACCTGGGGTCACCTGTGTCACACCTGTGTCACCTGTGTCACACCTGTGTCACCTGTGTCACACCTGGGGTCACCTGTGTCATCTCTGTGTCACCTGGGGTCACCTGTGTCACCTGGGGTCACCTGTGTCACCTGTGTCACCCCTGTGTCACACCTGTGTCATCTCTGTGTCACCTGGGGTCACCTGTGTCACCTGTGTCACCTGTGTCACACCTGTGTCACACCTTTGTCACCCCTGTGTCACACCTGTGTCATCTCTGTGTCACCTGGGGTCACCTGTGTCACCTGTGTCACACCTGGGGTCACCTGTGTCACACCTGTGTCACCTGTGGGTCACCTGGGGGTCACCTGTGTCACCCCTGTGTCATCGCCATTGACCAGCGAGAACAGGCACTCGGACACCATGGACAGCGAGCGGAACTGCGGACAGGGACACCTGGGGTCACCTGGGGTCACCTGTGTCACACCTGTGTCACACCTGGGGTCACCTGTGTCACCTGTGTCACACCTGTGTCACCTGTGTCACACCTAGGGTCACCTGGGGGTCACCTGGGGGTCACCTGTGTCACACCTGTGTCACCCCTGTGTCACACCTGTGTCACCTGGGGGTCACCTGGGGGTCACCTGTGTCACACCTGGGGTAACCTGTGTCACACCTGTGTCACCTGTGTCACCCTCATTTCATCCATGGATTCCAGAAGGAACCCAGTCCCCAAAACCAGGATTTGGGGCAGGAAAGCAAACCCCAAACTGGGATCAGGGACTGTCCCAACCCCTAAACTGGGATCAGGGGCTCTCCCAGCCCCCAAACTGGGATCAGGGACTGTCCCAACCCCTAAACTGGGATCAGGGGCTCTCCCAGCCCCATAACCCGGGATCAGGGGCTCTCCAGCCCCAGGTCGGGTGGTCCCACCTTGACGTGGTGCGGGCCCAGCACGATCCAGCCGCAGAAGCAGTAGCCCAGGTAGATGACGGCCACGCAGCAGCAGAAGCGCATCACGCTGGGCAGCGCCGCGCGCAGCGTCACGATCAGGATCTGCGCCCCCAGAACGGGCATCGGCCCCGGGCGGGGCGGGGGAAAACGGGAATTGAGCATTTGGGGTGGGGAAATGAGGATTCGGGGCAGGGAAATGGGAATTGTCCCCAGCCCAAGCGTCCCAATGGAGGTTTTGGGCAGGGAAAATGGGATTTAATCCTGTCTGCCGGCCCTGGCCACTGGCCCCGGCTCCTGGGGTGACAGCCCTGTCCCCCTGCCCCATCCCCAGCTCCTGGGGTGACAGCCCTGTCCCCCTGCCCCATCCCTGGCCCCTGGGGTGACAGCCCTGTCCCCCTGCCCCATCCCCGGCTCCTGGGGTGACAGCCCTGTCCCTCTGCCCCATCCCCGGCTCCTGGGGTGACAGCCCTGTCCCCCTGCCCCATCCCCGGCTCCTGGGGTGACAGCCCTGTCCCCCTGCCCCATCCCTGGCCCCTGGGGTGACAGCCCTGTCCCTCTGCTCCATCCCTGGCCCCTGGCCCCGTCCCTGTCCCTATCCCCATCCCCAGGGTGACATCCCTGTCCCTGTCCCCCTGCCCCATCCCTGGCCCCTGGCCCCGTCCCTGTCCCCTCTCCCTGGCCCTGTCCCCTGGGTGACACCTCTATCCCTGTCCCCGTCCCCTCTCCCTGTCTCCTGTCTCTGTCCCTGTCCCTCTCCCTGTCCCCTCTCCCTCTCCCTCTCCCCATCCCTGTCTCCTCTGTCTCTGTCCCTGTCCCCATCCCTGGGGTGACAGCCCTGTCCCTGTCCCCTCTCCCTCTCCCTGTCCCCTCTCCCTGTCCCCATCCCGTCCCTGTCCCCATCCCCCATCCCCTCTCGCCGTCCCCTCTCCCTCTCCCTGTCCCCTCTCCCTGTCCCTGTCCCCATCCCCTGTCCCCATCCCCGTCCCCTGTCCCTGTCCCCGTCCCCGTGCCCATCCCGGTGCCCACTCACGTTGTACTTCTGGAAGAAGGTCAGGTACCGGATGACGCCGACCCACACGAGCAGCGTGGATGTGCCCAGCAGGATGCTGCACACGTCGTAGCCCGAGAAGTTCTGCGGGGACACGGCCACGGTGCCACCTCCGCCTGGGGACACCCAGGGCTTGCACAGGGCACCCCGGGGCAACCAGGTGGCACCTGGGGCTGGGGCGGCTGTGCCCCGGGCTCTGGGGACACCCAGGGCGTTGTCACCGGGGCACTGCCAGCGCTCAGGGGTGGCACTGTCCTCTCCTGGGACACCCAGGGGTGCCACTGTCCCCTCACAGAGCTCCTGGGACGCCCAGGGCGTTGTCACCGGGGCACTGCCAGCGCTCAGGGGTGCCACTGTCCCCTCCTGGGACACCCAGGGGTGCCACTGTCCCCTCCTGGGACACCCAGAGGTGGCACTGTCCCCTCTGCACCACCCAGGGACACCCCGGCCGTTGTCCCCAGGGCTCCACCAGCACCCAGGGCTGACGGCTCCCGCCTGGCGCTGGCCGTGCCCCCTCCTGGCGCCCCAGGACGTTGTGCCCGGTGCCCGCCGCGTGCCCCCCTGGCGGTGACCTTGGCCTCGATGCCGATCTTGAGGACGGTGCCCAGCACGGTGAGGAGGTCGCTGGTGACCAGCAGCAGGTACCACCCGTTGAGGAACTCCAGCCGGTCCGACAGCGCCGCCGGGCGCCCGTGGCAGCGCCACACGAAGCGGCTCCACTCCTGCGGGCACCGGCACCGGCACCGTCACCGGCACTGGCACCGGCACCGGCACTGGCACTGGCACCGGCACCGGCACTGGCACCGGCACCGGCACTGGCACAGGCACTGGCACCGGCACTGGCACCGGCACCGGCACTGGCACCGGCACTGGCACTGGCACTGGCACTGGCACTGGCACCGGCACCTCCCCGGGCTGGCACCGGCACTGGCACCTCCCCAGGCTGGCACTGCCTCCCAGTGCTCCCCAGCATCTCCAACCAACCCTTCCCAGCACCTTCCAGTGCTCCCCAGTACCTCCCAGTATCCACATCCGACCCTTCCCAGCACCTCCCAGTGCTCCCCAGTACCTCCCAGTAACCACATCCAACCCTTCCCAGTACCTCCCAGTATCCACATCCAACCCTTCCCAGCACCTCCCAGTGCTCCCCAGTACCTCCCAGTATCCACATCCAACCCCACCCACCCCATCCCATCCCAAATCCCATCCATCCCACCCCCTAAACTCCCACAAACCCCCTAAAATCCCCTAAAATCCTCTAATCCCCCTAAATCCCCTAAAACTCCCTAAATCTCCCAAACCCCCTAAAATCCTTTAAACCCCCTAAAATCCCCTAAACCCCCTAAAATTCCCTAAATCCCCCAAACCCATAAAATCCTCTAAACCCCCTAAAATCCCCTAAAACCTCCTAAACCCCCCAAACCCCCTAAAATCCCCTAAACCCCCCTAAAATCCCCCTAAAATCCCCTAAAACCTCCTAAAATCCCTAAACCCCCCTAAACCCCCTAATTCCCCTAAATCCCCTAAAATTCCCTAAATCCCCCAAACCACCTAAAATCCCCTAAACCCCCTAAACCCCCTAAAACCTCCTAAATCCCCCAAACCCCCTAAACCCCCTAATTCCCCTAAACCCCCTAAATCCCCCAAAATTCCCTAAATCCGCCAAACCCCCTAAAATCCTCTAAACCCCCTAAACCCCCCTAAGCCCCCCAAACCTCCTAAAATCCCCTAAACCCCCTAAACTCCCCTAAATTCCCCAAACCCTCTGAAATCCCCTAAACCCCCTAATTCTCCTAAATCCCCTAAATCCCCCAAACCCCCTAAAATCCCCTAAACCCCCTAAACCCCCTAATTCCCCTAAATCCCCTAAACCCCCTAATTCCCCTAAATCCCCTAAAGCCCCTAATTCCCCTAAATCCCCCAAACCCCATAAACCCCCTAAAACCTCCTAATTCCCCTAAATACCCTAAACCCCCTAAATCCCCTAAAACCCCCTAAATCCCCCAAACCCCCTAAACCCCCTAATTCCCCTAAATCCCCTAAACCCCCTCAATCCCCTAAAACCTCCTAAACCCCCTAAAACCTCCTAAATCCCCCAAACCCCCTAAAATCCCCCAAACCCCCAAACCCCCTAAAATCCCCTAAACCCCCTAAACCCCCTAATTCCCCTAAACCCCCTAAACCCCCTCAATCCCCTAAAACCTCCTAAACCCCCTAAAACCCCCTAAATCCCCCAAACCCCCTAAATCCCCTAAAACCCCCTAAATCCCCCAAACCCCCTAAACCCCCTAAATCCCCTAAAACCCCCTAAATCCCCTAAATCCCCTAAACCCCCTAAATCCCCTAAAACCCCCTAAATCCCCCAAACCCCCTAAATCCCCTAAATCCCCTAAACCCCCCCAGCCCCCCAGCCGCCGCTGACCGCCTGCAGCCGCAGCCCGCGGGCGATGGAGCGGGCACAGAGTGCCAGGGACAGCGAGCACACGGCCACCACCAGCACGTCGAAGGACAGGCGCCAGGAATTGTCACCTGCGGGGACACGGGGCCGGGGGGGGGCTGCTGTCACCTCCCGGCGACAGGGACACCCCGGGGGCACCCATGGGACAGGGGACACCCCGGGGGCACCCATGGGACAGGGACAGCCCTGGGGCACCCATGGGAACAGGGACAGCCCTGGGGACACCCCATGGGACAGGGGACACTCCTGGGGGCACCCCATGGGACAGGGACAGCCCTGGGGCACCCATGGGAACAGGGACAGCCATGGGGGCACCCATGGGAACAGGGGACAGCCCTGGGGCACCCCATGGGACAGGGACAGCCATGGGGACACCCCTGGGGACAGGGACAGCCCTGGGGGAACCCCATGGGACAGGGGACAGCCCTGGGGCACCCATGGGAACAGGGGACACTCCTGGGGGCACCCATGGGAACAGGGACAGCCCAGGGGCACCCATGGGAACAGGGACAGCCCTGGGGCACCCATGGGAACAGGGACAGCAATGGGGGCACCCCATGGGAACAGGGACAGCAATGGGGGCACCCCATGGGACAGGGACACCCCTGGGGCACCCATGGGAACAGGGACAGCCATGGGGGCACCCATGGGACAGGGGACACTCCTGGGGGCACCCATGGGAACAGGGACAGCAATGGGGCACCCCATGGGAACAGGGACAGCCATGGGGGCACCCATGGGAACAGGGGACACTCCTGGGGGCACCCATGGGAACAGGGACAGCCCTGGGGACACCCATGGGAACAGGGGACACTCCTGGGGGCACCCATGGGAACAGGGACAGCAATGGGGGCACCCCATGGGACAGGGGACACCCTCAGGGGACAGGGACACCCCTGGGGACACCCCATGGGAACAGGGGACACCCCTGGGGGCACCCCATGGGACAGGGACAGCCCTGGGGACACCCATGGGGACACCCCTGGGCACAGGTGCCACCCCCGGGCGCCGCTGTGGCCGCGGTGTCACCTCTGCCGGGCAGGGCGGGGTGGTGGCACTCCCGGATGGCCGCGCGCGTCTCCAGGCGGATCCGCAGCCGCCCGCTGTGGGCGCGGTTATCGAACGTGATCTGGGGACAGCGCGGGCACCGGCACTGGCACCGGCACTGGCACCGGCACCGGCACCGGCACCGGCACCGGCACTGGCATCGGCACCGGCACTGGCACCGGCACTGGCACCGGCACTGGCACCGGCACCGGCACCGGCACCGGCACTGGCACCGGCACCGGCACTGGCACCGGCACTGGCACCGGCACTGGCACCGGCACCGGCACCGGCACCGGCACTGGCACCGGCACCGGCATCGGCACTGGCACCGGCACTGGCACCATCACTGGCACTGGCACCGGCACTGGCACTGGCACCGGCACCGGCACCGGCACTGGCACTGGCACTGGCACTGGCACCGGAACCGGCACTGGCACCGGCACCGGCTGCCCCCCAGGGCCCACAAAGAGACAGGGAACAGCCAAGGGGACACTCAGGGGACACTCAGGGACACTCAGGGGTCACTCAGGGACACTCAGGGACACTCAGAGGACACTCAGGGGACATTCAGGGGTCACTCAGGGGACACTCAGAGGACACTCAGGGGACACTCAGGGGACACTCAGGGACACTCAGGGGACACTCAGGGGACACTCAGGGGACACTCAGGGACACTCAGAGGACACTCAGGGGACACTCAGGGTCACTCAGGGGACACTCAGGGGACACTCAGGGACACTCAGAGGACACTCAGGGGTCACTCAGAGGACACTCAGGGGACATTCAGGGGTCACTCAGGGGACACTCAGAGGACACTCAGGGGACACTCAGGGGACACTCAGGGGACACTCAGGGACACTCAGGGACACTCAGAGGACACTCAGGGGACACTCAGGGTCACTCAGGGGACACTCAGGGGACACTCAGGGACACGCAGGGGACACTCAGGGGACACTCAGGGACACGCAGGGGACACTCAGGGACACTCAGGGGACACTCAGGGTCACTCAGGGGACACTCAGAGGACACTCAGGGGACATTCAGGGGTCACTCAGGGGACACTCAGGGGACACTCAGGGACACTCAGGGACACTCAGGGGTCACTCAGGGGACACTCAGGGACACTCAGGGACACTCAGGGGTCACTCAGGGACACTCAGGGACACTTAGGGACACTCAGGGGACACTCAGGGGACACTCAGGGTCACTCAGGGGACACTCAGGGGACACTCAGGGGACACTCAGGGACACTCAGGGGACACTCAGGGTCACTCAGGGACACTCAGGGGTCACTCAGGGACACTCAGGGGACACTCAGGGGACACTCAGGGGACACTCAGGGACACTCAGGGGTCACTCAGGGGACACTCAGGGGACACTCAGGGGTCACTCAGGGGACACTCAGGGACACTCAGGGACACTCAGGGGTCACTCAGGGGACACTCAGGGACACTCAGGGGACACTCAGGGGTCACTCAGGGACACTCAGGGGTCACTCAGGGACACTCAGGGGACACTCAGGGGACACTCAGGGACACTCAGGGACACTCAGGGGACACTAAGGGGACACTCAGGGACACTCAGGGGACACTAAGGGGACACTCAGGGTCACTCAGGGGTCACTCAGGGGTCACTCAGGGGTCACTCAGGGGACACTCAGGGACACTGACGGTGACATCGAAGCTGTAGCAGTCGGGGATCTCGTTGTTGAGCAGCGTTTGGATGTTGATGGCCTTGAGCTGGAACTCGACGGTGACGTTGATCAGCCTGAGGGGACGGGGACAGGGGAGGGGACACATCCTGAGTCCCTGAAACCCCGAAAGGAAAAAACCCCAAGAAAACGGGAAAAGGGGAAAAAAAAAAAATCAAAAAAAAAACCCCCAAAAAACCAAACAAACAAAAAAAAAAACCCCGGGGAAAAGGGAAAAAAATTCCGCCCCGAAACGGCAAAAATAAAAGAACTGGAAAGGGAAAATTCCGCCCCGAAATCCTCCCCCGAAAAAAACCCCAGAGTTGCCAAAATCCCCTCCCCCCCCCCCAAAAAAAAAAACCTGGGAAAAGGGAAAAAATTCCGCCCCAAAACGCCAAAAAAAAAACACAGGGGAAAGGAAAATTCAGCCCCAAAACCCCCCCAAAAAAACACTGGGGAAAGGAAAATTTGGCCCCAAAACCACCCCCCCGAAAAAAAAAACCAAAATGCCAAAAAAAACCCAAGAAAAGGAAAAATTCCACCCCAAAGTCCCAAAAAAACCCCGGGAAAGGGGAAATTCAGCCCCAAAGTCCCAAAAAAACCCCGGGAAAGGGGAAATTCAGCCCCAAAGTCCCAAAAAAAACCCCGGGAAAGGGGAAATTCCACCCCAAACTCCCAAAAAAACCCCGGGAAAGGGGAAATTCCACCCCAAACTCCCAAAAAAACCCCGGGAAAGGGGAAATTCCACCCCAAACTCCCAAAAAAACCCCGGGAAAGGGGAAATTCCACCCCAAAGTCCCAAAAAAACCCCGGGAAAGGGGAAATTCGGCCCCAAAGTCCCAAAAAAACCCCGGGAAAGGGGAAATTCGGCCCCAAACTCCCAAAAAAACCCCGGGAAAGGGGAAATTCCACCCCAAACTCCCAAAAAAACCCCGGGAAAGGGGAAATTCGGCCCCAAAGTCCCCGTAAATCCAAGGGGGAATTTGGGGCAGATCCCACCCAGGGATTCGGGCCAAGGGAACGAAATCCCACTGGGGGTTTTGGGGCCGGGAAACGCCCCCGGGCGGGATTTGGGGGAATTTGGGGCATTTTTGGGACTGACCTGTGGAACTGGAGGGTGAAGTTGCCGTCGCTGCCGTCCAGCGCCGGCGGCCGCGGGTCCCCGGGATGCACCCACAGGCACTCTGGGGGGTCGGGGTCAGGGAGCGCCCCAAATCCCAAACCCCAAATGTCCTGGGACCATCCCAAACCCCAAATCCCAAACCCCAAATGTCCTGGGACCATCCCAAACCCCAAATCCCAAACTCCAAATGCTCCAGGACCATCCCAAACCCCAAATCCCAAACCCCAAATGTCCTGGGACCATCCCAAACCCCAAATCCCAAACCCCAAATGTCCTGGGACCATCCCAAACCCCAAATCCCAAATCCCAAATGCTCCAGGACCATCCCAAATCCCAAACCCCAAATGTCCTGGGACCATCCCAAACCCCAAATCCCAAACCCCAAATGTCCTGGGACCATCCCAAACCCCAAGCCCTGAATACTCCAGGATCATCCCAAATCCCAAACCCCAAATCCCAAATGCTCCAGGACCACCCCAAATCCCAAACCCCAAATGTCCCGGGACCATCCCAAACCCCAAATCCCAAACCCCAAACCCCACATTCCCCACACCCCAAACCCCACATTCCCCACACCCCAAACCCCACACCCCACACCCCAAATCCCCAAACCCCGCACCCCACACCCCAAACCCCACACACCCCACGTCCCCCACCCCAAATCCCCACACCCCAAATCCCCACACCCCCCAAACCCCAAATCCCCAAACCCCAGACCACCCACCCCAAATCCTCAAACCCCATAACCCAAACCCTGCACCCCACACCCACCCCACCCCAAATCCCCAAACCCCGCACTCCACACCCCAAACCCTGCACCCCACACCCCAAATCCCCAAACCCCATAACCCAAACCCCACAACCCCACACCCCAAATCCCCACACCCCAAACCCCAAATCCCCACACCCCAAACCCCCCCACCCCACACACCCCAAATCCCCACACCCCAAACTCCCCCACCCCACACCCCCCACACCCCAAATCCCCACCCACCCCACCCCAAATCCCCTCACCCCAAATCCCCCCAAATCCCCTCACCCCACACCCCTCACCCCAAATCCCCACACCCCAAACCCCCCCAAATCCCCAAATCCCCTCACCCCACACCCCTCACCCCAAATCCCCTCACCCCAAACCCCCCCAAATCCCCAAATCCCCTCACCCCACACCCCTCACCCCAAATCCCCTCACCCCAAACCCCCCCAAATCCCCAAATCCCCTCACCCCACACCCTGCAGCCCCCGCCCCACAGCCCGGCCCCGCACCGGTGACCACGGCGGGGTCGATGTCGAAGGTGTCGTTGCCGGGGTCGATGTCGCCCCTGCGGAAGCAGCGCTGGCACACCCGCAGCCCGGCCCGGCCGCCCTCGGGGCCACCCTCGGGACCACCGTAGGCGTAGTGGCCCAGGGTCTCGTTGGGGACAGCCAGGTACTGTGGGGACAGGGATGGGGACAGCTCAGTGACCCCAAACCGTCCCAATGACCCCAAACCATCCCAGTGACCCCAAACCATCCCAGCGACCCCAAAGATCGCCACGATCCCAAAACAGCTCCGTGTCCCCAAAACACGGTGACCAAAGGTCTCACTGGGGACAGCCGGGTACTGCAGGGACAGGGACGGGGACAGCTCAGTGACCCCAAACCATCCCAGCGACCCCAAACCATCCCTGTGACCCCAAACCATCCCAGTGACCCCAAACCATCCCAACGTCCCTGAAGATCACCACAATCCCAAAACACCCCTGGTGTCCCCAAAACACCCCCGTGTCCCCATTCACAGGACCAGTGGCCCACGGCCTCGTTGGGGACAGCCGGGTACGGCGGGGACAGGGACAGCGGGGCTGGGGGTGGCCCCGGGGCACCTCAGTGTCCCCAACCCACCCTGGTGTCCCCAAACCACCTCCATGGCCCTAAGGATCTCCACGTCCCCAACCCCTCCCGGTGTCCCCAACCCCTCCCGGTGTCCCCATGGCACCTTCTCGAGGGCGTAGGCCAGGTGTCCCAGGAGGTCCCCGCGGGTGTACACGGCGTGGGTGTCATCGGCGCCGTCCTCGTAGCCCTTGAGGAACAGGTGCTTGAAGGCCACCGTGTTGTCCTCCTTGAAGGCCACCACCAGCTGGTTGCTGAGCCCGAACAGGATCAGCTGGGGACAAAGGCCACCACCGCTGCCATCAGCCCCCGTCCCACCCCGGCGACGCCGCCGCGTTTCACCCCAAAACGGTGGCACCCCACCTTTGGGGACAGAGGCCACCACGACCAGGCCCTGTCCCACCCTGGTGACGCTGCTGGGCTTTGTCCCAGGACACTCCAATATCCCTTTCCAAGCGTCCCTGTGCCCCCTGTGCCCACTGTCCCCATGTCCCTGTGCCCGCTGTCCCCATGTCCCTGTGCCCCCTCCCCGCTGTCCCCGTGCCCCCTGTGCCCCCTCCATGCTGTCCCTATGTCCCTTTGCCCCCTCCCCACAGTCCCAGCCCCCTGTGCCCGCTGTCCCCATGTCCCCGTGCCCCCTCCATGCTGTCCCCATGTCCCTTTGCCCCCTCCCCACAGTCCCAGCCCCCCGTGCCCGCTGTCCCCGTGCCCCCTCCCCACTGTCCCCATGTCCCTGTGCCCCCTCCCTGCTGGCCCAGCCCCCTGTGCCCGCTGTCCCCATGTCCCTGTGCCCGCTGTTCCTGTGTCCCCGCGCCCCCTCCCCGCAGTCCCATCCCCCTGTCCCCGCAGTCCCAGCCCCCTGTCCCCGTCTCCCAGCCCCCTGTCCCCGTGTCCCCGAGCCCCCTCCGCGCCGTCCCCGGCGGTGGCACCTGCACGGTGACGAGGACGATCTTGGCGAGCTGCAGCGCGAGCTTCACGGGCCGGCGGCCGCGGGCTCGGTACTTGTCACAGGGGCTCATGAAGAAATACTTGAGGCGGCGGCGCAGCTCCTCCTCCTCCTCCTCCTCTTCCTCCGCCGGCGCCGGGGCCGCCCCGGCCGTGCCGTACCCGGGGCCGCGGCTCAGCAGCCGCTCGGTCTCTGGGGACACCCGCCGGTGTCACCCCCTGGCCCGGTGTCCCCGGCGGTGTCTCCCCTTTGTGCCAGCCCCGCCCGGTTCCCGGTAGCCCCTGTGGCCCGTCCCCCCCGGTGTGGTGTCACTCCCACTCGGTGTCACCCCTGGTCCGTGTCACCCCTGCCCCGATGTCACCCCTGGTCCGTGTCACCGCCTGTCCCGGTGTCACCCCTGTCTCCGGTGTCACCCCTGTCTCCGGTGTCACCCCTGTCTCCGGTGTCACCCCTGGTCTGGTGCCACCCCTGCCCCGGTGTCACCCCTGATCCGTGTCACCCCTGCCCCGGTGTCACCCCTTGTCCGTGTCACCCCTGTCCCGGTGTCACCCCTGTCCCGGTGTCACCCCTGGTCCGTGTCACCCCTGTCCCGGTGTCACCCCTGGTCCGTGTCACCCCTGGTCCGGTGTCACCCCTGTCTCCGGTGTCACCCCTGTCTCCGGTGTCGCCCCCTTGTGCCAGCCCCGCCCGGTTCCCGGGATCCCCGGTGGCCCGGTCCCTCCTCGCCCCAGTGTCACCCCTCACCCCTCGGCCTCTCGGTCCGGTGTCGCTCCCCTGCCCCGCTGTCCCCTGTCCCCGTTAACCCCCTCGTTCCGGTGTGCCTCCTGCTCGCTGTCCTCCCTGCCCACTCCACAGTGTCGCCCGTCCCCGTTAACCCTCCGGGCCCGGTCCCCGGACCCCCCTCGCCCCGGTGTCTCCCCCGCCACCCCGCGCGGTTCCCGGTACTCACGGTCCCCGTGGCCACCTTGTCCCGTTCCCATCCCTGTCCCCTTCCCGAACTGCCAGTCCCAAACTCCCTGTCCAGTTCCCCCATTCCCGGTCCCTTCCCCATTCCCAGTCCCACACTCCCGGTCCCATTCCCGGTCCCTTCCCACATTCCCGGTCCCATTCCCGGTTCCCGTCCCCTCTCACCGGACGCCGCCGCCATCGCCCCGGCCCCGCCGCGGCCTCACGTGACCGGGAAAGCAGCGCCCGCCCACCGGCGCCCACCAATCACCGCGCGCGATCGCGCCCTGATTTGCATAACCCCGCCCTCCCGGTGGCCACGCCCAGCACCGGCTGCGGCCGCCCCGGGTCCCCGTTTCCTCCCAGTTCCCTCCCAGTGCTCCCAGGAAGAGCCGCACTGGGAGGGCTCGTGCTCCCAGTTCCTTCCCGGTGCTGCCGGTGCCGCTCCCAGTGCTCCCAGTAGCGCTCGCAGTGCCGCGCGGGGCGGGGCCGCTTTGGGAGCCGCCCCGGGCACAGCGCGGCTGCTTTGGGGTGTGGGAACGTGCCCGGGCCGGGGCGGGAGCGGAGGAGCCGCGGGAGGAAGAGGAGGGAGGAGCAGGAGGAGGAAGAGGAAGAGGAGGAGCAGGAGGAGCAGGAGGAGCAGGAAGAGGAGGAGCAGCAGCAGAAGCGCGCGGTTCCCCCGCCCGGCCGCTGAGGCCGCAGCTGCCCCGGCTCCGGCAGCATCGCCCCCGCCGCATCCCGAGGCGAGCGGGGAGGGGGAGCTCGCCCCAAATCCATCGGGGCTCTCCGGGGGCTTTGTCGCGGGGCAGGCGATGTTGGGAGCTTGCAGGAGCCCAAAGCTGAGGCGCAGATGCGCCTTGGGGGGGTGTGGGGGCGATGCCGGTTTTGGGGATCCCGGGAGAGGCGGGGGGTGGAAGGCGGGAGCCGCGGAGTGGGGAGAGCCGAAGGGGCGATCCCGGAGCCGCGGGAGCCCCGGCAGCCTGGAGGGGTGGGGGAGGCTGGAGATGAGCGGGCTCCGGGCCCCCCGAGGCTGAACGGGGCGGGGACTTCTCGAGCTGGGCTCGGGCTTGGGCAGCACCAAACCCAAGGCGCTCAGGCCTCGTTTTCCCCCCGAGCAGGATTTGGCATCGGCAAGGCGCGGCCGGATGGAGGAGGAGGAGGCCGCGAGGAAGGGGAAGATGGCTCGGGAGCCGCAGGCAGGTGAGGAGGAAGTCAGTGCCCGTTTCCCCTCTGTCCTGCTCCATCTCCCAGCCCAGCATCGCCCCCGGCTGCAGGACAGCCCCGCTGCCGACGCCGTCCTGCCGGGGACGGACTGGGGGGATCTCCCTGCCCTTCCCTTTGGCACGGAGGCAAATCCCATCCTCTGCTTGTCCTTCCTCCCCAGACAAGGAGCTGAGCACGGAGCCCAGGGAGGACAAATGCCCGCGGCAGAAGCTGGTGGGAGAGGCCGTTTTGAGCGGCTCCACGGCGCAGGAATGCAACGGGGAGGAAAAGCCCCGGAGATGCCGCAGGAGGAGGGGCTGCAAACGCAGCCCAAGGAGCTCTGAGGAGGAAGGAGCCTCGCTGGGCCGGGAAAGCGGCCGGAGCTGCGGCCGGAGCTCGGAGCTGGGGGTCCATGAGCAGCCCCACGCTGGGGAGAAGCCCCACAAGTGCTCAGAATGTGGGAAGAGCTTCAGGTGGAGATCCTACCTAATCCGCCACTGGACAGTCCACACTGGGGAGAGGCCCTACGAGTGTGGGGAGTGTGGGAAGAGCTTCAGGTGGAAATCCTACCTAATCCGCCACTGGCCAGTCCACACTGGGGAACGGCCCTACGAGTGTGGGGAGTGTGGGCAGAGCTGCAGAGACCACTCCAGTCTCATTGTCCACCAGAGGATCCACACTGGGGAGAGGCCGTATGAGTGTGGGGAGTGTGGGAAGAGCTTCAGAGAAAGGTCCAAACTGATCATCCACCAGAGGATCCACACCGGGGAACGGCCCTACGAGTGTGGGGAGTGTGGGAAGAGGTTCAGCTGCAGGTCCAGCCTGATCATCCACCGGAGGATCCACACTGGGGAAATGCCCTACAAGTGTGGGGAGTGTGGGAAGAGGTTTAAGACCAGCACCGTTCTCCTCATGCACCAGCAGACGCACACCGGGGAGAGGCCCTACGAGTGCCCCGAGTGTGGGAAGAGGTTTCTGACCAGCTTCCGTCTCGTCCGGCACCAGCGCGTTCACACGGATGAGAGGCCCTTCCACTGCCCCGACTGCGGGAAGGGCTTCAAGTACCACTCTGGCTTCGTCAGACACCAGCGCATCCACACTGGGGAGAGGCCCTACGAGTGTGGGGAGTGTGGGAAGAGGTTTCCGACCACCAATGAGCTCCTCATGCACCAGCGCGTTCACACGGATGAGAGGCCCTTCCGCTGCCCCGACTGCGGGAAGGGCTTCAAGGAAAACTCCAGCCTCAACGTCCACCGGCGCATCCACACCGGGGAGAGGCCCTACGAATGTCCCCAGTGTGGGAAGAGCTTCTCACAGAGCTCTAACTTGTCCCAACACCGACGGAGGCACCACTAAGGGAAGCGCCGCGAGTGCCCCGAGTGTGGGAAGAGCTTCGTGCGCTGCTCCAGCCCCATCCCCCGTGGGAGGATCGGCGTTGGATGATCCCCAGTGACCCCCGTTGGGCAGAGCCCCGGAGATCCGTGGTGCCGCTGATCCGTGTTGGGAAGATACAGGAGAAGTGCTCACGAAGGATGTCTGCACGTCGGGCGGCTCTCTCGAAAGCTGTTTATTGCACAGCCAAAGTTCCAGCAGCTCAGGGAGTGGGTGGCCAGAGCCAGCCCTGCAGCTGTCACCTACAGCTCTGGGCACACCTGGAGCCGCTTTCTGTTCAAGTTACAAAGCGTTATTTACCTTTCTTTGCTGAGTATCTCAGTCCATGACGACCACTAAGCACCATACACAGCACCTTTACATCTGCCCACAGCCTATCACAGCTACTCCCATTATCATATTTTAGTCATTATTATTCAATCCCAAGAGTGAGTAAGTTACAGCTTAAGCATCCAGTGCAAAATTCTCAGACCTTTCTTCTGCCTGCCACATGGACATTTCTCGTTTGCCTGCCATATCTCTCTTTTTGGTAAAAACCTGTTTTCTATTTACTTATGCTCTTCCTGAGACTCATTTACGCGGTGAAGAACACGCCTTTGTTTGTAGTCCCACACCTTGGTCGTAATCATAAAAATCTCCTTCGCACTCATCTCCGACCTTTGCCGTCTCCGTTATTCAGTGATCACTGGTTCAGCAGAACATCTTTTGCTCTGTATCAAAACTTGCTTTCGGTTCTGTCTCATCCCCAGTTTGTACATTCAGAGCTCTTTCTGCCAAGCCGACGAACCTGTGCCACGTTCTTGCCAAATTTTCATCCTCTCCAACAGGAAGGCACCAGGCTGGGGGGCTCCGCCTCTTCCTGGCTCCCCGTGGCCTTGACTTTCTTTTCGTTTCTCTTTGTCCTTTCCAGACACCCAAACTCGGGATAAAAATAAAGACGTTGAACTGAGAAGCAGATGGGCACGTGGGGGGATCTTCCAGGGGATCTGGGGGATGCCGGCTTGGAGGGAGTTGGGGGTTCCTGGGAGGGACTTGGGGGTCGCTCAGGGCTTTGGGCACCCCAGGCCGAGCGGCTCCGGCTGCGCTGGGAGACCCTGGCGGAGGTTCTGGGGCAGCTGCTCAAGGACCCCCTGCCCTGGACCTGTCCCCATGTCCCCCGTCCCTGTTCCCGGGGTCGCCTGTCCACGATCCCGCTCTCCCCGCTGTCACTCCTCCCCCCATTTATGTGTCCCCCCAGTGCCAGTCCCGTCCCGCTCCCATCCCGGACCGGATCCCGTTCCCGGTCCCATTCCCATTGTCTGTCCCGGTCCCACATTCCCGGTCCCCTCCCCATTCCCGGTCCCACATTCCGGGTCCCACATTCCCGGTCCCACATTCCCGGTCCCACATTCCCGGTCCCATTCCATTCCATTCCCGTTCCCAATTTTCCATTCCCTGTCCCGGGCCCCTCTCACCGGACGCCGCCACCCTCGCCCGGGCCCCGCCCACCGGCGCCCACCAATCACCGCGCGCGATCGCGCCCTGATTTGCATAACCCCGCCCTCCCGGTGGCCACGCCCAGCACCGGCTGCGGCCGCCCCGGGTCCCCGTTTCCTCCCAGTTCCCTCCCAGTGCTCCCAGGAAGAGCCGCACTGGGAGGGCTCGTGCTCCCAGTTCCTTCCCGGTGCTGCCGGTGCCGCTCCCAGTGCTCCCAGTAGCGCTCGCAGTGCCGCGCGGGGCGGGGCCGCTTTGGGAGCCGCCCCGGGCACAGCGCGGCTGCTTTGGGGTGTGGGAACGTGCCCGGGCCGGGGCGGGAGCGGAGGAGCCGCGGGAGGAAGAGGAGGGAGGAGCAGGAGGAGGAAGAGGAAGAGGAGGAGCAGGAGGCGGAGGAGCAGGAAGAGGAGGAGCAGCAGCAGAAGCGCGCGGTTCCCCCGCCCGGCCGCTGAGGCCGCAGCTGCCCCGGCTCCGGCAGCATCGCCCCCGCCGCATCCCGAGGTGAGCGGGGAGGGGGAGCTCGCCCCAAATCCATCGGGGCTCTCCGGGGGCTTTGTCGCGGGGCAGGCGATGTTGGGAGCTTGCAGGAGCCCAAAGCTGAGGCGCAGATGCGCCTTGGGGGGGTGTGGGGGCGATGCCGGTTTTGGGGATCCCGGGAGAGGCGGGCGGTGGAAGGCGGGAGCCGCGGAGTGGGGAGAGCCGAAGGGGCGATCCCGGAGCCGCGGGAGCCCCGCAGCCTGGAGGGGTGGGGGAGGCTGGAGATGAGCGGGCTCCGGGCCCCCCGAGGCTGAACGGGGCGGGGACTTCTCGAGCTGGGCTCGGGCTTGGGCAGCACCAAACCCAAGGCGCTCAGGCCTCGTTTTCCCCCCGAGCAGGATTTGGCATCGGCAAGGCGCGGCCGGATGGAGGAGGAGGAGGCCGTGAGGAAGGGGAAGATGGCCCGGGAGCCGCAGGCAGGTGAGGAGGAAGTCAGTGGCCACACTGAGGAGAGCCCGTACGAGTCTGGGGAGTGTGGGAAGAGCTTCAGAGACCTCTCCGGACTCATCAAGCCCCAGAGGACCCACACTGGGGAGAGACCCTACGAGTGTCCCGAGTGTTGGAAGAGCTTCAGGCAGAGGTCCAACCTGATCGTCCACCAGAGGGTCCACACCGGGGAGAGGCCCTACGAGTGTGGGGAGTGTGGGAAGAGCTTCAGCTATAGCTCCAGCCTGATCCAGCACCAGAGGATCCACACCGGGGAACGGCCCTACGAGTGTGGGGTGTGTGGGAAGAGCTTCAGAGAAAGTTCCAACCTGATCATCCACCGGAGGATCCACACCGGCGAGAGGCCCTACGAGTGTGGGGAGTGTGGGAAGAGGTTTCTGGCCAGCGCTGAGCTTGTCAAGCACCAGCGGATTCACACGGATGAGAGGCCCTTCCGCTGCCCCTACTGCGGGAAGGGCTTCAAGTACAACTCCACCCTCGTCAAGCACCAGCTCATCCACACCGGGGAAATGCCCTACGAGTGCGGGAAGTGTGGGAAGAAGTTTCCGACCACCACTGGGCTCTTCCGGCACCAGAGCGTTCACACGGATGAGAGGCCCTTCAGCTGCCCCTACTGCGGGAAGGGCTTCAAGTACAACTCCACCCTCATCGCCCACCGGCACATCCACACCGGGGAGAGGCCCTTCGAGTGTGGAGAGTGTGGGAAGAACTTCTCCTGCAGCTCTTCCTTGTCCCGACACCGACGGATGCACCACTAAGGGAAGCGCCGCGAGTGCCCCGAGTGTGGGAAGAGCTTCGTGCGCTGCTCCAGCCCCATCCCCCGTGGGAGGATCGGCGTTGGATGATCCCCAGTGACCCCCGTTGGGCAGAGCCCCGGAGATCCGTGGTGCCGCTGATCCGTGTTGGGAAGGCACCAGGCTGGGGGGGCTTTGGATTCGCGTTTTTATTTTATCCATCCACTTTTGCATTTCACTGCGAGCTGTTGTGCCTTTTTTTTGCATATCCCCACCCACCCTTCCCACGATCTGCATGTTGATATTTGCATAATCCCACCCCCTGGCACCCACGATGCCCCGTGTCTGCCCACCCTCTTATTTGCATATACACCTGGGGGAGCTGGGAGCGGTCCCAAATCCCACAAAGTTCCCCCCGAAATGCCACAAAATCCCACAAAAATCCCTCCCCCCAAATTCCCTCCAAATCCCCACAAAATTTCCCCCCCAAGTCCCCCAAAATTCCCCCCAAAATTCTCCGCAAATTCCCCCCAAATTTTCCCCCAAAATGCCATTAAATTCCCTCCAAATTCTCCGCAAATTCCCCCCAAATTTTCCCCCAAAATGCCATTAAATTCCCTCCAAATTCTCCGCAAATTCCCCCCAAATTTTCCCCCAAAATGCCATTAAATTCCCTCCAAAATTGCACAAAATCCCCCCCAAAATTTGCCCCAAAATCCCCCCCAAAAATCCCACAAACTTCCCCCCGTCCCCCCAAAATTCCCCAGAAAAGCCTCACAAAATTCCCCCCCAAAATCCCACAGAATTCGCTCAAAATTCCCCAGAAAAACCCCACAAAATTCACCCCCAAATCCCACAAATCGCTCCGAAATCCCGCAAAGTTTTGCCCCCCCCAAATCCCACAGAATTCTCCCAAAATTCCCCTCAAAATCCCACGAAATTCCCCCCCAGAATCCCACTGAATTCGCCCAAAAATTCCTCAGAAAAACCCCACAAAATTTGCCCAAAAATCCCACAAGATTCTCCCCAAATCCCCCCAAAAATCCCATAAAATTCACCCCAAAATCCCACCGAATTCGCCCAAAATTTCTCTCAAAATCCCATAAAATTCCCCCCAAAAATCTCACAAAAGTTCCCACCCAAAATCCCACCAAATTTCCCCAAAATCCCACAGAATTCCCCCCAAAACCCCCCCGATTCCCATCCCCATCAAATTCCCGGCCCTTCCCGGGCAATTCCGGCACCTGGGAATCCCAAAAAATCCTGGAGTGAAGGGAAAAAGGGGGGGATTTATCCAGCTGGGAATGGGGCAGGGATTGGGATTGGGAATTTGGAGTTGGGATGGGAATGGGAATTGGGGATTGGGATTGGGAATGGGAATTGGGAATTGGGATTGGGATGGGAATTGGGATTGGGAATGGGAATTGGGATGGGAATGGGAATTGGGAATTGGGATGGGAATTGGGATTGGGAATTGGGATGGGAGTGGGAATTGGGATGGGAATGGGAATTGGGATTGGGATGGGAATGGGGATTGGGATGGGAATGGGAATTGGGATTGGGATGGGAATGGGAATTGGGAATTGGGATTGGGATGGGAATTGGGATTGGGATGGGAGTGGGAATTGGGATGGGAGTGGGAATTGGGATGGGAATGGGAATTGGGAATTGGGAGTGGGAATTGGGATGGGAATGGGAATTGGGATTGGGATGGGAGTGGGAATGGGAATTGGGATGGGGAATTGGGAACTGGGATGGGAATGGGAATTGGGAATTGGGAATTGGGAATTGGGAACTGGGATGGGAATGGGAATTGGGATGGGACTGGGAATGCTCCATCCCCATCCCTGGCACCCCCTCCCCTCTTCCCGAGCGGGGATTATCCCGATCCATGGATCCCTTGGATCCCACCCTGCTGGGAGCCCAGCTCCAGCCCCAATCCCCAATTAAATCCCCAATTAAATCCCCAATTAAATCCCCAATTAAATCCCCAATTAAATCCCCAATTAATCCCAGCAGGGCCTTTTCCCGGAGCCGGCAGGAGCTCGGCCGCGCTTCCCAAAATTCCTCCTCCTCCTTCTCCTCTCCTGCCTCTTCCCAGCTCCCGTCCCGGTGCCAGGAGCCGGATCCGTGCCCGTTTTGGGATCCGTGCCCGTTTTGGGATCCGTGCCCATTCTGGGATCCGTGCCCATTCCCAGTTTCCCGTGGGATCTGTGCCCGTTCCTGGGATCCATGCCCATTCCCGGTTTCCCATGGGATCCATGCCCATTCCCGGTTTCCCATGGGATCCGTGCCCATTCCCGGTCTCCAGGAGCTGGATCTGTGCCCATTCCCGGTTTCCCGTGGGATCTGTGCCCATTCCCGGTTTCCCATGGGATCCGTGCCCATTCCCATTTCCCACGGGATCCGTGCCCATTCCCAGTTTCCAGCAGGATCTGTGCCCATTCCCGGTTTCCCACGGGATCCGTGCCCATTCCCATTTTCCACGGGATCCGTGCCCATTCCCAGTTTCCAGGAGCCGGATCTGTGCCCATTCCCTGTTTCCCATGGGATCTGTGCCCATTCCCGGTTTCCCATGGGATCCGTGCCCATTCCCGGTCTCCAGGAGCTGGATCTGTGCCCATTCCCGGTTTCCCATGGGATCCGTGCCCATTCCCGGTTTCCAGGAGCTGGATCCGTGCCCATTCCCTGTTTCCCATGGGATCCATGCCCATTCCCATTTTCCACGGGATCCGTGCCCATTCCCATTTTCCACGGGATCCGTGCCCATTCCCAGTTTCCAGGAGCCGGATCCGTGCCCATTCCCGGTTTCCCACGGGATCCGTGCCCATTCCCATTTCCCACGGGATCCGTGCCCATTCCCGGTCTCCAGGAGCGAGATCCATGCCCATTCCCGGTTTCCCATGGGATCCGTGCCCATTCCCAATCTCCAGGAGCCAGATCCATGCCCATTCCCTGTTTCCCATGGGATCCGTGCCCATTCCCATTTTCCACGGGATCCGTGCCCATTCCCAGTTTCCAGGAGCCGGATCTGTGCCCATTCCTGATCTCCAGGAGCCGGATCCGTGCCCATTCCCATTTTCCACGGGACCCGTGCCCATTCCCAGTTTCCAGGAGCCGGATCCGTGCCCATTCCCTGTTTCCCATGGGATCTGTGCCCATTCCCGGTTTCCCATGGGATCCGTGCCCATTCCTGATCTCCAGGAGCCGGATCCGTGCCCATTCCCATTTTCCAGTGGGATCAGTGCCCATTCCCAGTTTCCAGGAGCCGGATCCGTGCCCATTCCCATTTTCCCATGGGATCCGTGCCCATTCCCAGTTTCCCGCAGGATCTGTGCCCATTCCCGGTTTCCCACGGGATCCGTGCCCATTCCCGGTTTCCCACGGGATCCGTGCCCATTCCCGGTTTCCAGGAGCCGGATGCTGCTTCCAGCAGCAAATTCCCGGTTTCCCGGGGCGGGCGGGAACGCGGCCGGCGGGGACTTGGCCGAGCCCCCGCCTCGGCTCCATCCCTTTGGGATCGTCCCAACCCTTCGGGATCATTCCCAAACCTCCTGGCTCATCCCATTCCCTCCATCCCTTCCCCCTTTTCCACCCTCTTCTCCCACTTTTCCAACCTTTTTCCCCCTTTCCTGTCTTTTCTTCCTCCTTTTGTCTCCTCTTTTCCCAGTTTCCCTCCTCTTTTCCCATTTTTCCATCCCCTTTTCCCATTTTTCCATCCCCTTTTCCCATTTTCCCTCCTCTCTTCCCATTTTCCCTCCTCTTTTCCCAGTTTTCCATCCCCTTTTCCCATTTTTCCTCCTCTTTTCCCATTTTCCCTCCTCTTTTCCTGGTTTTCCATCCTCTTTTCCCATTTTCCCTCCTCTTTTCCCATTTTTCCATCCCCTTTACCCCACATCTATCCTCTTCCTCTTGGAAAAATGGGCAGAAAACGCCAGGAAAACGTCAGGAAAATGTCAGGAAAACGTCAGGAAAACGCCAGGAAAACATCAGGAAAACCAACCCAGGGAGAAAGAAATTAAAATCATAATTTAAAAAATGAATTAAAAACTGGGAAAAAAGGGAGGGAAAAGGGGAAAAGGATAAAAACAAAACAAAAAATCACCGGATGCCACAAAAGAGCGGAGAGGGGTTTTTTTTGTTTTATTTGCCGTCGAAATAAAGATGGAATTTGGCCCCAAAATTCCCCCCCAAAAAAATATGGAAAAACCCAAGGCAGAGCAGCTCCATGCGGCAGGAATCCGAGGGAATTCCAGGAGAACCGGAGAGGAGGAGGGAAAAAGGGGGAAAAAATCGAGGAATTGGGAATAAATCGCAGGGGGGAGGGGAAAAAATTATCCAGTGAGGTGGAGGAAAATGTGGGAAAGGGAGAAAAAAGGGGGGGAAAAGGGAAAAAAGGGGAAAAAAAGGGGGGGGAAAGAGAGGGGAAATGGGGAAAAAAGAGGAAAAGGGGGAAAAAAGAGGGGGAAAGGGGAAAAATGAGGGAAAAGGGGGGAAAACAGAGGGGAAAAGAAGGAGAAAAGAGGGATAAAAGAAAAAAGGGGGGGAAGAGGGGAAAATGGGGGAAAAATGAGGGGAAAAAGGGGGGAAAGAAGAAAAAAGAGGGAGAAAAGAGGGAAAAAAGAGGAGAAAAGGGGAAAAAAGGGGGGGAAATGGGGAAAGGAGAGAAAAAGGGGGGAAAAGAGGGAAAAGGGGGGGAAAAAGAGGGAAAAAGGGGAAAATGGGGGGGAAAGGGGAAAGGAGAGAAAAAAGGGGGGGAAAAGGGGGGAAAAGAAAAAAAGAGGGGAAAAGGGGAAAAAGGAGGAAAAAGGGGGAAATGGGGGGAAAGGGGGAAAGGAGAGAAAAAAGGGAAAAGAGGAGAAAGGGGGGAAAGGGGGGGAAAAGAAAGGAAAAAAAGAGGGAAAATGGGGGGAAAATGAGAGGGGGAAAAGGGAGGAAAGAGAGAGAAGAAAGGTGGAAAAAGAGGGAAGAGGAGGGGGAAAAAGTGGGGCACAAAAGAGAAAAAAAAGGGGAAAAAAGAGGGGAAAAGAAGGAAAAAAGGGAAAAAAGAAAAAAGGGGGGGAAAAAGGGGAAAAGAAGGAAAAAAGGGAAACAAGAGGGAAAAAAGGGGAAAAAGGGAAAAAGAAGGAAAAAAGGGAAAAAAGAGGGAAAAAGAGGGGAAAAAGGGAAAAAAAGAGAGAAAAAAGGGAAAAAAGAGAAAAAAGGGAAAAAGAGGGAAAAAAGGGAAAAAAGGGAAAAAAGGGAAAAAAGGGAAAAAAGAGAGAAAAAAGGGAAAAAAGAGGGGGGGAAAGGGAAAAAAGAGAAAAAAGGGGAAAAAAGAGGGGGGGAAAGGGAAAAAAGAGAAAAAAGGGGAAAAAAGAGGAAAAAAGGGAAAAAAGAGGGAAAAAAGAGAAAGAAAGAGAGAAAAAAGGGGAAAAAAGAGGGGGGAAAAGGGAAAGAAAGAGAGAAAAAAGGGAAAAAGAGAGAAAAAAGGGAAAAAAGAGGGAAAAAAGGGAAAAAAGAGGGAAAAAAGGGGAAAAAGAGAGAAAAAAGGGGAAAAAAGAGAAAAAAAAGGGGAAAAAAGAGGGGGGAAAGGGAAAAAAGAGGGGGGAAGGGAAAAAAGAGAGAAAAAAGGGGAAAAAAGAGAGAAAAAAGGGGAAAAAAGAGGGGGGAAAAGGGAAAAAAGAGAAAAAAGGGGAAAAAAGAGGAAAAAAGGGAAAAAAGAGGGAAAAAAGAGAAAGAAAGAGAGAAAAAAGGGGAAAAAAGAGGGGGGGGAAAGGGAAAGAAAGATAGAAAAAAGGGAAAAAGAGAGAAAAAAGGGAAAAAAGAGGAAAAAAGGGAAAAAAGAGGGAAAAAAGGGGAAAAAGAGAGAAAAAAGGGGAAAAAAGAGAAAAAAAAGGGGAAAAAGAGAGAAAAAAGGGGAAAAAGAGGGGGGAAAAGGGAAAAAAGAGGGAAAAAAGGGAAAAAGAGGAAAAAAAGGGAAAAAAAAGAGAAAAAAGAGGGAAAGAAAAGAAGGAAAAGAAGGAAAACCACAAGGCAAGGTGGGGGCAAAACAAAACCCCTAGGACGGAGGCAGAACTCGAGGGCGGGAATTCCCAGCTCGGCGGGTTCCTCCGGAATTCCGAGGACGCGGCGGCGGCAACGGCGGCAGGGAAGAGGCGGGGGGGGAGGGGAGAGCGTGGAAGCGTAGAAAAAAAACCCCCAAAACCCAGGAATTCTCGCCGGGAATCAGAGCTCTCCGTCGGTGTTGATGACGTGGAAGAGCGTGACGTTGTAGACGACCTGGTGGCCGTTG
The DNA here is from genome assembly GCF_965178545.1 of Coloeus monedula. Taxonomy (NCBI): domain Eukaryota; kingdom Metazoa; phylum Chordata; class Aves; order Passeriformes; family Corvidae; genus Coloeus; species Coloeus monedula. Next base: position 638,516 of record NC_138811.1, on the reverse strand, counting down.
TTCCAGGTGTAGAGAACCCTCTCGCGCGGGTTGTAGTCCAGCATGGAAATGTGGGAATACTGGTTATGGAAGGGGATGTCGGTGTACTCGTAGCTGGAAGTGTTCGTGTAGTAGGCGAAGTAAATCTTGGCGCCGGCCAGGTGGGAGTTGGTGACGTAGAGGACGCCGCAGATGATGAAGGACTCGCCGGCGCTGCGTTTGGGGTAGCCCGTATCCCAAGAACGCAGCACCTGCAGGCTGTGCGGGTCCAGGCGGCTCACCACGATGTTGCCGGCGTTTTGGTTGGTGGTGTAGACGGCCCAAAGGCCGTTCTCGTCCACCATGAAGTCGATGTCGGAAAAGCCACCCCAGGAATAAGGGAAGGTGTTGTTGTAGCCGGCGCCGGGCAAGCTGCGCTGCACCAGGACGCTGCGGGATCGGAAATGGTAGCGGACGGCGACGTTGCTCTGGAATTTGTTGTAGTATAAGGAGCCGTTGAAGACGACGTGGCCGGTGCCGGCCCAAGGGTGGGGTAGGAGGTGCTGGACGAAGTTTTGGCCGGAGATGAAGTCGGTGAGGCTGCGGAATTCCAGCACGCGGCGGCCTTTGTAGTAACCGTCCATGTACCACACCTGGAGGAGGGAAGGGAAAGGGGGAGGTGGGATCAGAGCGGGGGGGAAATGAGAGGGGAAGTGGGGTTTCGAGGAGGTCAAGGTGGGATGAAAACGCATCTGAGGTGGGTTCGAAAGGGCTTCGAGAAGAGCTTGAATTGCCTTCGAGGTGGGATCAAAAGCACTTTGAGATGGGATCCAAACCCCATCGAAGTGGGATCAAAACCTCCTCAAGGTGGGATCCAAACCCCATCGAAGTGGGATCAAAACCACTTCAAGGTGGGCTCCAAATCCCATCCAAGGTGGGCTTCAAATCCCATCCAAGGTGGGATGAAAACGCATCTGAGGTGGGTTCAAAAGGGCTTCGAGAAGAGCTTGAATTGCCTTCGAGGTGGGATCAAAAGCACTTTGAGATGGGCTCCAAACCCCATCGAAGTGGGATCAAAACCTCCTCAAGGTGGGCTCCAAACCCCATCGAAGTGGGATCAAAACCTCCTCAAGGTGGGATCCAAACCCCATCGAAGTGGGATCAAAACCTCCTCAAGGTGGGCTCCAAATCCCATCCAAGGTGGGCTCCAAACCCCATCGAAGTGGGATCAAAACCTCCTCAAGGTGGGCTCCAAACCCCATCGAAGTGGGATCAAAACCACTTCAAGGTGGGCTCCAAATCCCATCCAAGGTGGGCTTCAAATCCCATCCAAGGTGGGATGAAAACGCATCTGAGGTGGGATCCAAACCTCCCCAAGGTAGGATCAAAACCTCTTTGAGATGGGATCCAAATCCCATCGAGGTGGGATCAAAACCTCCTCAAGGTGGGCTCCAAATCCCATCGAAGTGGGATCAAAACCTCCTCAAGGTGGGCTCCAAACCCCATCGAGGTGGGATCAAAACCTCCTCAAGGTGGGCTCCAAACCCCATCGAAGTGGGATCAAAACCTCCTCAAGGTGGGCTCCAAATCCCATCCAAGGTGGGATGAAAACGCATCTGAGGTGGGATCGAAAGGGCTTCGAGAAGAGCTTGAATTGCCTTCGAGGTGGGATCAAAACCACTTTGAGATGGGATCCAAACCCCATCGAAGTGGGATCAAAACCTCCTCAAGGTGGGATCCAAACCCCATCGAGGTGGGATCCAAACCCCATCGAGGTGGGATCAAAACCTCCTCAAGGTGGGCTTCAAACCCCATCGAGGTGGGATCAAAACCTCCTCAAGGTGGGCTTCAAACCCCATCGAGGTGGGATCAAAACCTCCTCAAGGTGGGATCCAAACCCCATCCAAGGTGGGCTTCAAATCCCATCCAAGGTGGGATGAAAACGCATCTGAGGTGGGATCGAAAGGGCTTCGAGAAGAGCTTGAATTGCCTTCGAGGTGGGATCAAAACCACTTTGAGATGGGATCCAAACCCCATCGAAGTGGGATCAAAACCTCCTCAAGGTGGGCTTCAAATCCCATCCAAGGTGGGATCAAAACCCCTCCAAGGTGGGTTCAAACCCCCTTCAAGAAGAGCTTAAATTCCCTTCAAGGTGGGCTCCAAATCCCCCTTCAAGGTGGGCTCCAAACCCCATCGAGGTGGGATCAAAACCTCTTCAAGAAGAGCCTGAATTCACTTCGAGGTGGGCTCCAAACCCCATCGAGGTGGGATCAAAACCTCCTTCAAGGTGGGCTCCAAACCCCATCGAGGTGGGATGAAAACCCCTCCAAGGTGGGTTCAAACCCCCTTCAAGAAGAGCTTAAATTCCCTTCAAGGTGGGCTCCAAACCGCTTTGAGGTGGGATCAAAACCTCTTCAAGAAGAGCTCAAATTCCCTCAAAGGTGGGATCAAGACCCCCGTCAAGGTGGGCTCCAAACCCCATCGAGGTGGGATCCAAAGCCCCCTTTGAGATGGGTTCAAGATCCCATTGAGATGGGCTCAAAGCCCCATCAAGGTGGCCTCCAAAACCCCTTTGAGATGGGATCAAGATCATCGAGGTGGGCTCAAAACCCCATTGAGATGGAATCAAAGCCCCTTTGAAATGGGATCAAAACCCCATTGAGGTGGGCTCCAAACCCCATTGAGATGGGCTCAAAGCCCCATCAAGGTGGCCTCCAAAACCCCTTTGAGATGGGATCAAAACCCCTTTGAGATGGGATCAAGATCATCGAGGTGGGCTCAAAACCCCATTGAGGTGGGCTCAGAACCTCCTCAAGGTGGGCTCCAAACCCCATTGAGATGGAATCAAAGCCCCTTTGAAATGGGATCAAAACCCCATTGAGGTGGGCTCCAAACCCCCCTGAGATGGGATCAAATCCCCTCCAAACTGGGATCAAATCCCCTCCAAACTGGGATCAAATCCCCTCCAAACTGGGATCAAACCCCACTGAGATGGGATCAAATCCCCTCCAAATTGGGATCAAACCCCACTGAGATGGGATCAAGACCCCTCCAAACTGGGATCAAATCCCCTCCAAACTGGGATCAAACCCCATTGAGATGGGATCAAATCCCCTCCAAACTGGGATCAAATCCCCTCCAAACTGGGATCAAACCCCGTTGAGATGGGATCAATTCCCCTCCAAACTGGGATCAAATCCCCTCCAAACTGGGATCAAACCCCACTGAGATGGGATCAAATCCCCTCCAAACTGGGATCAAATCCCCTCCAAACTGGGATCAAATCCCCTCCAAACTGGGATCAAACCCCATTGAGATGGGATCAAATCCCCTCCAAACTGGGATCAAATCCTCTCCAAACTGGGATCAAACCCCCTCCAAACTGGGATCAAACCCCCTCCAAACTGGGATCAAACCCCTCCACCCCAAAAGCCCCTCATGGAGTCCCATCCGGCTGCCAAATCCATGGATTTTTCAAGGACCGGCGCCCAAAATGTGCCGGGATTGCGCCCAAATCGCCCCAAATCCCCAAATCCTTTGGGACGAGGGAGATTTTTCGGGAAAATCCCCGTTTTTTGGGGCGGCCCTCACCCGGTTGTCGGCGCTGGGCGTCATCGTGTCGGTCATCCAGGATCCGAAGCGCGATCCCGAGGCGCGGACGGTGATGGGATTGCTGACCCCGGTGAGCTTCCCGCAGCCTGGAAAAGCGGGAAAAGGGGGAAAATCGGGAATTTGGGGTCACGGCGGGGTCGGGGATTCGGGGTCGCCTTTGAGTCAGGGAGAGTCGCGGGAATGGGGAAGGGGAATGGGATTGGGAATGGGATTGGGAATGGGACTGGGAGGGGAAATGGGATTGGGAATGGGACTGGGAATGGGACTGGGAGGGGAAATGGGATTTGGGATGGGAAAAGGGATTTTGGGGTGGGAAATGGGATTTTGGGGTGGGAAATGGAATTTTGGGGTGGGAAATGGGATTTTGGGTGGGAAATGGGATTTTGGGGTGGGAAATGGGATTTTGGGGGTTTTGGGGTGGGAAATGGGATTGGGAGGGGAAATGGGATTTGGGGTGGGAAATGGGATTTTGGGGTGGGAAATGGGATTTTGGGGGGGAAAATGGGATTTGGGGAGGAAATGGGATTTTGGGGTGGGAAATGGGATTTTGGGGTGGGAAATGGGATTTTGGGGATTTTGGGGGGATTTTGGGATTTTTAAGGGGGATTTTGGGGGGAATTTTAGGGGTGATTTTGGGGGATTTTGTGGGGTTTTGGGGGGGATTTTAGGGGGGATTTTGTGGGTTTTTCTGGGGGATTTGGGGTGATTTTGGAGAGGTTTTGGGGGGATTTTGTGGGGTTTTTTGGGGGGATTTTAGGGGTGACTTGGGGGATTTTGGCCAGGATTTTCAGGGGGATTTTGGGCAGGATTTGGGGGATTTTGGCCAGGATTTCTGGAGGGATTTCGGGGGGATTTGGGGCAGAGTTTTGGGCGGGATTTTGGAGAGGTTTTGGGGGAATTTTGTGGGTTTTTGGGGGGGAATTTTAGAGGGGATTTTGGGTGGGATTTTTGGGGACTTTTAAGGGGGATTTTGGGGGGATTTAGGGGGGATTTTGGAGGGGGTTTGTGAAGTTTTTTGGGGGCTTTTGAAGGGATTTAGAGATGATTTTGGACAAGATTTTGGAGGAGATTTTGGGGGATTTTTGGGGGGATTTAGGGGACTTTTAAAGGGGATTTAGGGGGGATTTGGGGGCAATTTTGGACAGGATTTTGGAGGGATTTTGTGGGTTTTTGGGGGAATTTTAGGGGTGATTTTGGGGGATTTTGGCTGGGATTTTGGGGGCGATTTTGGAGAGGTTTTGGGGGATCTTGTGGGTTTTTTTGGGGGGATTTTGGGCAGGATTTTGGGCAGGATTTTGGGGGATTTTGGGTGGGACTTTGGGTGGGATTTTGGCCAGGATTTCTGGAGCGATTTTGGGCAGGATTTTGGAGAGGTTTTGGGGGGGTTGTGGGGCTTTTTTTGGGGATTTTAGGGGTGATTTTGGGGGATTTTGGGCGGGATTTTGGGCGGGATTTTGGAGAGAGTTTGGGGAGATTTTGTGGGTTTTTTGGGGCGATTTTGGCCAGGATTTGGGGGCGATTTTGGGCAGGATTTTGGGGGATTTTGGCCAGGATTTCCAGGGCAATTTTGGGCGGGATTTGGGGGGGGATTTTTGGCAGGATTTGGGGGGGATTTTGGCCAGGATTTCCGGGGCGATTTCGACCACGATTTTGGGGGGATTTTGGGGGCGATTTTGGGGTTGTTTGGGGGGGGATTTTGGATGGGATTTTGGAGAGGTTTTGGGTGGGATTTTGTGGGGTTTTTTTGGGGATTTTAGGGGTGATTGGGGGGGATTTTGGGGGCGATTTTGGGGGTTGTTTTGGGGAGGATTTTTAAGGGGATATTTTTTTTTTTCCTCACCCAGCTTCTGCAGGCAGGCGTGGAGCCGCGCCTCGAGCAGCAGCACGCGCTGCTGCAGCTCCTCGTAGTCGTAGGCTCCCATCTCCTCCTGGATGGCCAAGAGGATCCCGGAGAGGTTCCGCACCTCGTCCTTGAGGTGCACGATGAGCCGCGAGTCCGCCTTGTACTGCTCCAGCACCGGCAGCAGCGGCAGCAGCTCCCGCATCTTCTCCTTCAGATCCTGCGGAAAGCGGGAAAAAAAACCTGGGAAAAACGGCCCCAAAAATCCCCGATTCGGCCTTTGGGATCGATGGGGGCGGGATTCCCAATTGGGGTTTTCATTCCTGGGAGCCCCAGGGAAAAACGGCCCCAAAATCCCGGATTTGGCCTTTGGGATCGATGGGGGCGGGATTCCCAATTGGGGTTTTCATTCCTGGGAATTCCCGTTGGGATTTTCATTCCTGGGAGCCCCAAAAGGGATCCTGAGCTCTGGGAATCCCTCTGGGATCTTCAGCTCTGGGAATTCCCATTGGGATTTTCATTCCTGGGAGCCCCAAAAAAGCTCCTGGGAGCCCCAGGGAAAAACGGCCCCAAAATCCCGGATTTGGCCTTTGGGATCGATGGGGGTGGGATTCCCATTGGGGTTTTCATTCCTGGGAGCCCCAAAAGGGTCCTGAGCCCTGAGAATCCCTCTGGGATCTTCAGCTCTGGGAATTCCCATTGGGGTTTTCATTCCTGGGAATTCCCGTTGGGATTTTCATTCCTGGGAGCCCCAAAAGGGATCCTGAGCTCTGGGAATCCCTCTGGGATCTTCAGCTCTGGGAATTCCCATTGGGGTTTTCATTCCTGGGAGCCCCAAAAGGGATCCTGAGCTCTGGGAATCCCGCTGGGAACTTTGGCTCTGGGAATTCCCATTGGGGTTTTCATTCCTGGGAATTCCCATTGGGGTTTTCATTCCTGGGAATTCCCATTGGGATTTTCATTCCTGGGAGCCCCAAAAAAGCTCCTGGGAGCCCCAGGGAAAAACGGCCCCAAAATCCCGGATTTGGCCTTTGGGATCGATGGGGGTGGGATTCCCATTGGGATTTTCATTCCTGGGAGCCCCAAAAGGGATCCTGAGCTCTGGGAATCCCTCTGGGATCTTCAGCTCTGGGAATTCCCGTTGGGATTTTCATTCCTGGGAGCCCCAAAAAAGCTCCTGGGAGCCCCAGGGAAAAACGGCCCCAAAATCCTGGATTCGGCCCTTGGGATCGATGGGGGTGGGATTCCCATTGGGGTTTTCATTCCTGGGAGCCCCAAAAGGGATCCTGAGCTCTGGGAATCCCGCTGGGAACTTTGGCTCTGGGAATTCCCATTGGGGTTTTCATTCCTGGGAATTCCCGTTGGGATTTTCATTCCTGGGAATTCCCATTGGGATTTTCATTCCTGGGAGCCCCAAAAAAGCTCCTGGGAGCCCCAGGGAAAAACGGCCCCAAAATCCCGGATTCGGCCTTTGGGATCGATGGGGGTGGGATTTTGGAGAGGTTTGGGGGGGATTTTGTGGGTTTTTTGGGGGGATTTTAGGGGGGATTTTGGGTGGGATTTTGGGTGGGATTTTGGGGTTGTTTTGGGGGATTGGGTTGTTTTTGGCATTCCGATCTGGGAATTCCCTTTGGGATTTTCATCCCTGGGAATCCCAAAGGGATTTCATCCCTGGAATCCCCAAAAGGGTCCTGAGCCCTGGGAATCCCACAGGGAAAAACGGCCCCAAAATCCCGGATTTGGCTCTTGGGCTCAATGGGGGCGGTCGGGTCTGGGAATTCCCATTGGGATTTTCATCCCTGGGAATTCCCGTTGGGATTTTCATCCCTGGAATCCCCAAAAGGGTCCTGAGCCCTGGGAATCCCACAGGAATTCTCATCCCAGAGACCCCACAGGGATCCCCATCCCTGAAACGCCCTCAGGGGAGAACTGTGGAACGTGGCGGGGATAAATCAGGGGAAAACGGGAATTTTTTGGGATGAGTGGGGTGGAAAGAGGTGGGAATAAATGAGGGGAAAACCAATGGAATGTGGTGGGAATAAATGAGGGGAAAATGCGGGAATATGGCAGGAAAAAATCAGGGGGAAAACTGGGGAATAAATCAGGGGAAAATCCGGGAATGTGGTGGGGAAAAAATGAGGGAAAAATCCTGGAATAAATCTGGGAAAAATCCTGGAATAAATCAGGGAAAAATCCTGGAATGTGGTGGGAATAAATGAAAGAAAAATCCTGGAATGTGGCAGGAAAAGACTCAGGGAAAAATCCTGGAATAAATCAGAGAAAAATCCTGGAATGTGGAGGGAATAAATCAGGGGGAAATCCTGGAATAATTCAGAGGAAAATCCTGGAATGTGGTGGGAATAAATGAGGGAAAAATCCTGGAATGTGGAGGGAAAAAAATCAGAGAAAAATCCTAGAATAAATCAGGGGAAAATCCTGGAATATGGTGGGAAAAAACTCAGGGAAAAATCCTGGAATAAATCAGGGAAAAATCCTGAAATGTGGAGGGAATAAATCAGGAAAAAATTCTGGAATAAATCAGAGGAAAATCCTGGAATAAAGCGGGGGAAAAGGGCGGGAAAAGCGGGGTTTTTTGGGTTCAATAGGACGGGAAAAGCGGGGTTTTTTGGGTTGAATGGGATGGAAAAGGGCGGGAAAAGCGGGGTTTTTTGGGTTCAATGGGATGGAAAAGGGCGGGAAAAGTGGGGTTTTTGGGTTCAATGGGATGGGAAAAGCGGGGTTTTTTGGGTTCAATGGGACGGAAAAGGGCGGGAAAAGCGGGGTTTTTTGGGTTCCATGGGATGAAAAGGGCGGGAAAAGCGGGGTTTTTGGGTTCAATGGGATGGAAAAGGGCGGGAAAAGCGGGGTTTTTGGGTTCAATGGGATGGAAAAGGGCGGGAAAAGCGGGGTTTTGGGGTTCAATGGGATGGAAAAGGGCGGGAAAAGCGGGGTTTTTTGAGTTCAATGGGGCGGGAAAAGCGGGGATTTTTGGGTTCAATGGGACGGGAAAAGCGGAGTTTTTTGGGTTCAATAGGACGGGAAAAGCGGGGTTTTTTGGGTTCCATGGGATGAAAAGGGCGGGAAAAGCGGGGTTTTTTGGGTTCAATGGGATGGAAAAGGGCGGGAAAAGCGGGGTTTTTGGGTTCAATGGGATGGGAAAAGCGGGGTTTTTTGGGTTCAATGGGACGGAAAAGGGCGGGAAAAGCGGGGTTTTTTGGGTTCAATGGGATGGAAAAGGGCGGGAAAAGCGGGGTTTTTGGGTTCAATGGGGCGGGAAAAGCGGGGTTTTTTGGGTTCAATGGGATGAAAAGGGCGGGAAAAGTGGGGTTTTTGGGTTCAATGGGGCGGGAAAAGCAGGGTTTTTTGGGTTCAATGGGGCGGAAAAGGGCGGGAAAAGTGGGGTTTTTTGGGTTCAATGGGACGGGAAAAGGGCGGGAAAAGCGGGGGTTTTGGGTTCAATGGGGTGGGAAAAGCGGAGTTTTTTGGGTTCAATGGGACGGGAAAAGCGGGGTTTTTTGGGTTCCATGGGATGGAAAAGGGCGGGAAAAGCGGGGTTTTGGGGTTCAATGGGACGGGAAAAGCGGGGATTTTTGGGTTCAATGGGGTGGGAAAAGCGGGGATTTTTGGGTTCAATGGTATGGAAAAGGGCGGGAAAAGCGGGGTTTTTTGGGTTCAATGGGACGGAAAAGGGCGGGAAAAGCGGGGATTTTTGGGTTCAATGGGACGGGAAAAGCGGGGTTTTTTGGGTTCAATGGGATGGAAAAGGGCGGGAAAAGCGGGGATTTTGGGTTCAATGGGACGGGAAAAGCGGGGATTTTTGGGTTCCATGGGATGAAAAGGGCGGGAAAAGCGGGGTTTTTGGGTTCAATGGGGCAGAAAAAGCAGGGTTTTTTGGGTTCAATGGGACGGGAAAAGGGCAGGAAAAGCGGGGATTTTTGGGTTCAATGGGATGGGAAAAGCGAGGTTTTTGGGTTCAATGGGGTGGGAAAAGTGGGGTTTTTTGGGTTCAATGGGATGGAAAAGGGCGGGAAAAGCGGGGTTTTTGGGTTAAATGGGACGGGAAAAGCGGGGTTTTTGGGTACAATGGGATGGAAAAGGGCGGGAAAAGCGGGGTTTTTGGGTTCAATGGGATGGAAAAGGGCGGGAAAAGCGGGGATTTTTGGGTTCAATGGGATGGAAAAGGGCGGGAAAAGCGGGGTTTTTGGGTTCAATGGGATGGAAAAGGGCGGGAAAAGCGGGGATTTTTGGGTTCAATGGGATGGAAAAGGGCGGGAAAAGCGGGGTTTTTGGGTTCAATGGGACGGGAAAAGCGGGGTTTTGGGGTTCAATGGGACGGGAAAAGCGGGGATTTTTGGGTTCAATGGGGTGGGAAAAGCGGGGTTTTTTGGGTTCAATGGTATGGAAAAGGGCGGGAAAAGCGGGGTTTTTGGGTTCAATGGGGCGGGAAAAGGGCAGGAAAAGCGGGGTTTTTGGGTTCAATGGGATGGGAAAAGCGGGGTTTTTTGGGTTCAATGGGGCGGAAAAGGGCGGGAAAAGCGGGGATTTTGGGTTCAATAGGACGGGAAAAGGTCGGGAAAAGCGGGGTTTTGGGGTTCAATGGGACGGGAAAAGCGGGGATTTTTGGGTTCAATGGGGCGGGAAAAGCGGGGTTTTTTGGGTTCAATGGGATGGGAAAAGCGGGGATTTTTGGGTTCAATGGGATGGAAAAGGGCGGGAAAAGCGGGGTTTTTGGGTTCAATGGGGTGGGAAAAGTGGGGTTTTTTGGATTGAATGGGACGGAAAAGGGCGGGAAAAGCGGGGTTTTTTGAGTTCAATGGGGCGGGAAAAGCGGGGATTTTTGGGTTCAATGGGACGGGAAAAGCGGAGTTTTTTGGGTTCAATAGGACGGGAAAAGCGGGGTTTTTTGGGTTCCATGGGATGAAAAGGGCGGGAAAAGCGGGGTTTTTGGGTTCAATGGGGTGGAAAAGGGCAGGAAAAGCGGGGTTTTTGGGTTCAATGGGATGGAAAAGGGCGGGAAAAGCGGGGATTTTGGGTTCAATGGGACGGGAAAAGCGGAGTTTTTTGGGTTCAATGGGACGGGAAAAGCGGGGATTTTTGGGTTCAATGGGATGGAAAAGGGCGGGAAAAGCGGGGTTTTTGGGTTCAATGGGATGGGAAAAGCGGGGTTTTTGGGTTCAATGGGACGGGAAAAGCGGAGTTTTTTGGGTTCAATGGGACGGGAAAAGCGGGGTTTTTGGGTTCAATGGGATGGAAAAGGGCGGGAAAAGCGGGGTTTTTGGGTTCAATGGGGCGGGAAAAGCGGGGTTTTTTGGGTTCAATGGGATGAAAAGGGCGGGAAAAGTGGGGTTTTTGGGTTCAATGGGGCGGGAAAAGCAGGGTTTTTTGGGTTCAATGGGGCGGAAAAGGGCGGGAAAAGTGGGGTTTTTTGGGTTCAATGGGACGGGAAAAGGGCGGGAAAAGCGGGGTTTTGGGGTTAAATGGGACGGGAAAAGCGGGGTTTTTTGGGTTCAATGGGATGGAAAAGGGCGGGAAAAGCGGGGTTTTTGGGTTCAATGGGACGGGAAAAGCGGGGTTTTTTGGGTTCAATGGGGCAGGAAAAGCAGGGTTTTTTGGGTTCAATGGGATGGAAAAGGGCGGGAAAAGCGGGGTTTTTGGGATGAAAAGCGGGAATTCTGGCTCCCACCTGGAAGCCGCGGGCGCTCAGGGCCCGCTGGCCCTCAGAGGCCCCGCGCAGGCGCGAGTCCAGGCCCCGCAGCAGCGCCTCGGTGTTGCGCACGTACTGAAGGTCCCGGAAAGTTCGCAGGTCCAGCACCTCCATGGACTGCGAGATGTTCTGCACCTGCAGGGGAACGGCCCTGATTAACGCTGCTAATTAGCCGGATTAATGCCGTTAATTACCCTGATCAACCCTGTTAATTGCCCTGATTAATGCTGTTAATTGCCCTGATTAACGCTGTTAATTACCCTGATTAATGCCGTTAAGTACCCTGATTAACCCTATTAATTGCCCTGATTAATGCTACTAATTACCCTGATTAATGCTGTTAATTACCCTGATTAACGCTGTTAATTGCCCGGATTAATGCTGTTAATTACCCGGATTAATGCTGTTAATTACCCCCATTAACCCCATTAATCACCCTGATTAATGCCGTTAATCGCCCTAATAATGCTGTTGATTACCCTGATTAATGCCGTTAATTGCCCCCATTAGCCCTGTTAATCACCCTGATTAATGCCATTAATCACCCCGATTAAGGACGTTAATTACCCTGATTAATGCCGTTAATTGCCCCAATTAACCCCATTAATCACCCTGAGTAACCCCATTAATTACCTCGATTCACCCTGTTAATTACCCTGATTAACCCCATTAATTACCCTGATTAACCCCGTTAATCACCCAGATTAACCCCATTAATTACCCTGATTAACGCCGTTTATCATCCCAATTAACCCCGTTAATTGCCTCATTTAACCCTGTTAATTGCCCTGATTAATCCCATTAATCACCCCGATCACCCCCGTTAATCGTCCCAATTAATCCCATTAATCACCCCGATTAACCCCATCAATTACCTCGATTAACCCCATTATTCACCCCAATTAACCCGTTAATCATCCTCATTAACCCCATTAATAATCCAAATTAACCCAGTTAATTACTCTGATTAACCCCATTAATCACCCCGATTAACCCCATCAATTACTCCAATTGACCCCATTAATTACCCCAATTAATTCCACTAATAACCCAAATTAACCCCATTAATCACCCCGGCGGTAATTAATGGCATTCCAGTGGTAATTAATGGGGTTATTTGGGGTAATTAATGGGGTTAATGAGCCTGGGAATTCCGGGGGAGGGGGAGGGAGAGCGAATCTTGGGAACTGGGGGGGGAATTCCGGGAGAATCCATCCCATCCCCAAATCCCGCTTTTTTCCCCCAAATCCCACGGGAATCTTTGGGAATCCCACTGGGAATCCTCATTCCTGGGAAATCCCATTGGGATCTTTGGGAATTCCACTGGAAAATTCATCCTGGGAAATCCCACTGGGATCTTTGGCTCTGGAATCCCACTGGGATCCTCATTCCCGGGAAATCCCATTGGAATCTTTGGGAATTCCATTGGGATCTTTGGGAATCCCACCGGGATCTTTGGGAATCCCACTGGGAATCCTCATCTCTGGAATCCCATTGGGATCTTTGGGAATCCCACTGGAAAACTCATCCTGGGAAATCCCATTGGGATTTTTGGGAATTCCACTGGGATCCTCATCCTGGGAAATCCCATTGGGATCTTTGGGAATCCCACTGGGAATCCTCATTCCCAGGAAATCCCATTGGGATTTTTGGGAATTCCATTGGGAATCCTCATTCCCAGGAAATCCCATTGGGATCTTTGGGAATCCCACTGGGATCCTCATCCTGGGAAATCCCATTGGGATCTTTGGGAATCCCATTGGGATCCTCATCTCTGGAATCCCATTGGGATCTTTGGGAATCCCACTGGGAATCCTCATTCCCAGGAAATCCCATTGGGATCTTTGGGAATTCCATTGGGATCTTTGGGAATCCCACTGGAAAATTCATCCTGGGAAATCCCATTGGGATCTTTGGGAATTCCATTGGGATCCTCATCCTGGGAAATCCCATTGGGATCTTTGGGAATCCCATTGGGATCCTCATCCCGGGAAATCCCATTGGGATCTTTGGGAATCCCATTGGGATCTTTGGGAATCCCACTGGAAAACTCATCCTGGGAAATCCCATTGGGATCTTTGGGAATTCCATTGGGATCTTTGGGAATCCCACTGGAAAATTCATCCTGGGAAATCCCACCGGGATCTTCACCAATCCCCCTGGGAATCCTCATTCCCAAAAAACCCCCCCAATTCCCGCCGGGACTCCCCCTCCTCCCGCCAGGAATTAACCCCTCGCTGGCCGTTCCCGACCTTTTCCGTGAGCTGCCGGAGCTGGAGGCTGCGGAGGTCTTTGGGAATCCCACTGGGATCCTCATCCTGGGAAATCCCATTGGGATCTTTGGGAATCCCATTGGGATCTTTGGGAATTCCACTGGAAAATTCATCCTGGGAAATCCCATTGGGATCTTTGGCTCTGGAATCCCACTGGGATCCTCATTCCTGGGAAATCCCATTGGGATCTTTGGGAATCCCATTGGGATCTTTGGGAATTCCATTGGGATCTTTGGGAATTCCATTGGGAATCCTCATTCCCAGGAAATCCCATTGGGATCTTTGGGAATCCCACTGGGATCCTCATCCTGGGAAATCCCATTGGGATCTTTGGGAATCCCACTGGGATCCTCATCTCTGGAATCCCATTGGGATCTTTGGGAATCCCACTGGGAATCCTCATTCCCAGGAAATCCCATTGGGATCTTTGGGAATCCCATTGGGATCCTCATCCTGGGAAATCCCATTGGGATCTTTGGGAATCCCATTGGGATCTTTGGGAATCCCACTGGGAATCCTCATTCCCAGGAAATTCCATTGGGATCTTTGGGAATTCCATTGGGAATCCTCATTCCCAGGAAATCCCATTGGGATCTTTGGGAATCCCACTGGGAATCCTCATCCTGGAAATCCCATTGGGATCATTGGGAATTCCATTGGGAATCCTCATCCCAGGAATTCCATTGGGATCTTTGGGAATCCCACTGGAAAATTCATCCTGGGAAATCCCATTGGGATCTTTGGGAATTCCATTGGGATCTTTGGGAATCCCATTGGGATCCTCATTCCCGGGAAATCCCATTGGGATCTTTGAGAATCCCATTGGGATCTTCACCAATCCCCCTGGGAATCCTCATTCCCAAAAAACCCCCCCAATTCCCGCCGGGACTCCCCCTCCTCCCGCCAGGAATTAACCCCTCGCTGCCCGTTCCCGACCTTTTCCGTGAGCTGCCGGAGCTGGAGGCTGCGGAGATCTTTGGGAATCCCACTGGGATCCTCATCCTGGGAAATCCCATTGGGATCTTTGGAAATCCCACCGGGATCTTTGGGAATCCCACTGGAAAATTCATCCTGGGAAATCCCACCGGGATCTTTGGCTCTGGAATCCCACTGGGATCCTCATTCCCGGGAAATCCCATTGGGATCTTTGGGAATTCCATTGGGATCTTTGGGAATCCCATTGGGATTTTTGGGAATTCCATTGGGATCTTTGGGAATTCCATTGGGAATCCTCATTCCCAGGAAATCCCATTGGGATCTTTGGGAATCCCACTGGGATCCTCATCCTGGGAAATCCCATTGGGATCTTTGGGAATCCCATTGGGATCCTCATCTCTGGAATCCCATTGGGATCTTTGGGAATCCCACTGGGATCCTCATCCTGGGAAATCCCATTGGGATCTTTGGGAATTCCATTGGGATCTTTGGGAATCCCACCGGGATCTTTGGCTCTGGAATCCCACTGGGATCCTCATTCCCGGGAAATCCCATTGGGATCTTTGAGAATCCCATTGGAATCTTCACCAATCCCCCTGGGAATCCTCATTCCCAAAAAACCCCCCCAATTCCCGCCGGGACTCCCCCTCCTCCCGCCAGGAATTAACCCCTCGCTGCCCGTTCCCGACCTTTTCCGTGAGCTGCCGGAGCTGGAGGCTGCGGAGATCTTTGGGAATCCCACTGGGATCCTCATTCCCGGGAAATCCCATTGGGATCTTTGGGAATCCCATTGGGATCTTTGGGAATTCCACTGGAAAATTCATCCTGGGAAATCCCACTGGGATCTTTGGCTCTGGAATCCCACTGGGATCCTCATTCCTGGGAAATCCCATTGGGATCTTTGGGAATTCCATTGGGATCTTTGGGAATCCCACCGGGATCTTTGGGAATCCCACTGGGATCCTCATCCTGGGAAATCCCATTGGGATCTTTGGGAATCCCATTGGGATCCTCATCTCTGGAATCCCATTGGGATCTTTGGGAATTCCATTGGGATCTTTGGGAATCCCACTGGGATCCTCATCCTGGGAAATCCCATTGGGATCTTTGGGAATCCCATTGGGATCCTCATTCCCGGGAAATCCCATTGGGATCTTTGGGAATCCCATTGGGATCCTCATTCCCGGGAAATCCCATTGGGATCTTTGGGAATCCCACTGGGATCCTCATCCTGGGAAATCCCATTGGGATCTTTGGGAATTCCATTGGGAATCCTCATTCCCAGGAAATCCCATTGGGATCTTTATGAATCCCATTGGGATCTTTGGGAATCCCACTGGAAAACTCATCCTGGGAAATCCCATTGGGATCTTTGGGAATCCCATTGGAATCCTCATTCCCGGGAAATCCCATTGGGATCTTTGAGAATCCCACCGGGATCTTCGCCAATCCCCCCGGGAATCCTCATTCCCAAAAAACCCCCCCAATTCCCGCCGGGACTCCCCCTCCTCCCGCCAGGAATTAACCCCTCGCTGCCCGTTCCCGACCTTTTCCGTGAGCTGCCGGAGCTGGAGGCTGCGGAGGTCTCGGGAGCAGGAGCCGCGCACCGGGATCACGGCGGTGCAGAGGCATTTCCCGTCCGGGGCCTGCGCCGAGGTGAAAACCTGCCAGCCCTCGTCGGGGCTCTGGAAAAGCGTCTGCAAAACAGCACGGGGCCCTCAGAATTCCCAAAAAACCCCCAGCCCCATCCCCAATCCCGCCTCCTTCCCATCGCTTTCCGCCCCCGCGCTGCTTTTCCTTCCTTTTCACCTTTTTCCCGCTTTTTTCCCCGCTTTTTTCCCCATTTTTTCCCCATTTTTTCCCCCACTTTCCCTGGTTTTTCCCCCTCTTTCCCCCCACTTTTCCTAATTTTTCCCCATTTTCCCCCCTTTTCCCCCATTTTCCCCATTTTCCTCCCATGTTCCCCCCTTTCCCCCCCATTTTTCCCTTTTTCCCCTCATTTTTCCCAATTTTTCCCCATTTTCCCTGTTTTTTCCCCTTTTCCCCCACTTCTCCTAATTTTTCCCCATTTCCCCCTTTTTCCCCCCCATTTTTCCCAAATTTTCCTGTTCTTTCCCTATTTTTCCTCCTTTCCCCCCATTTCCCCCCCATTTTCCCTCTTTCCCCCCCATTTTTCCCAATTTTCCCCCCATTTTTCCCACTTTTTGCCCATTTTATCCCTATTTTCCCCCCTTTTCCCCTCTTTTCCCCCCATTTTTCCCTCTTTTCTCCCTTTCCCCTCTTTTTCCCCCCATTTTATCCTGTTTTTCCCCCATTTTCCCTCTTTTTTCCCCATTTTTCCCACTTTTTCCCCATTTTATCCTGTTTTTCCCCCCTTTTCCCTCTTTCCCCCCTTTTTTCCTCTTTTTTCCCCATTTTCCCCAATTTTTCCCAATTTTTACCCTCTTTTCCCTCTTTTTTCCCGTTTTTTCCCTATTTTCCCTTCATTTTTCCCAATTTTGCCCATTTCCCTCTTTTTTTCCCAATTTTTTCCCAATTTTTTCCCCTCTTTTTTCCCCATTTTTCCCAACTTTTCCGTGTTTTTTCCCAATTTTCCCCATTTTTTCCCCTCTTTTCCTCTCTTCCCCCTCTTTTTTCCCCATTTTTCCCATTTTTTCCCATTTCCTCCTCATTTCTCCCCCTCTTTTCCCCCCCATTTTCCCCAATTTCCCCCATTTTCCCTCTTTTTCCCCCGATTTTTCCCAATTTTCCCCCCATTTTCCCTCTTTTATCCCGATTTTTCCCACTTTTTGCCCATTTTATCCCTATTTCCCCCCTTTTTTCCCCATTTTTCCCAATTTTCCCGGTTTTCCCCCCTTTTCCCTCTTTTTCCGACTTTTTTTCTATTTTCCCTCTTTTCCCCCATTTTCCTCCTTCCCCTCTTTTTTCCCTCTTTTTTCCCAGTTTTTCCCTATTTTCCCCCTTTTCCCCTCTTTTTTTCCCCATTTTCCCCAATGTTTTCCCCTTTTTTTCCCTCTTTCCCCTCTTTTTTCCCCATTTCCCCCTTTTTTCCCTCTTTTCCCCTGATTTTTTCCCCTCCCCACATCCCAGGAATTTTCCCTCCACATTCCACATTTTTTCCCCAGATTTTCTCCTCCACATTCCCGGGTTTTTCCCGGTTTATTCCCGGATTTTTCCCGGTTCATTCCTGGATTTTTCCCAGTTTATTTTTGGGGAATTTGGGGGAATTTTTGGGGGTGATTTTGGGGAATTTTTTGGGGGGATTTTGGGGAATTTTTGGGGGGATTTTGCAGAATTTTTGGGGGAATTTTGGGGAATTTTGGGGGGGATTTGGGGGAATTTTTGGGGGGGATTTTGCAGAATTTTTGGGGGGATTTTGGGGAATTTTTGGGGGGATTTTGGGGAATTTGGGGGGGGGATTTTGGGGAGGATTTTTGGGGAATTTTTGGGAGGGATTTTACAGAATTTTTGGGGGGATTTTGCTGGATTTTTGGAGGATTTGGGGGAAAGATTTTGGGGAATTTTTGGGGGATTTTGGGGGAATTTGGAGGAAAGATTTTGGGGAATTTTTGGGGGATTTTGGGGGAATTTGGGGGAAAGATTTTGGGGAATTTTTGGGGGATTTTGGGGGAATTTTTGGGGGAGATTTTGGGGATTTTTTGGGGGAATTTTGGGGGAATTTGGGGGGGGGGAAGGAATTTGGGATGTGGGAATGGGGATGGATTTGGGATTTGGGAATGGATTTGGGAGGGACGGATCGGCCCCCCCCCACCCCGCCAGATGACGTCACAGCCGCGCTGACGTCACGAGCCGCGGAAAAAGCCGGAAAACCCCCCAGGATCCCCTCCCCCCCCCCCCCGAAATTCCAGGAGAAACCTCGGGAATGATCCCAAAAAAAAAAAAAACCCCAAAAAGCCCGGGATGGCTCGAGCCCCAAAAGCGCCGTTTTTCCACCCAAAACCTCGGGAAATCCGGGAAGGAAAAATTCCCAGAGGGAAAAAAAAACCCCCGGGAGCGGCCGCAGCCCCTCCCCCACCCCCCCCGGAGCCGCCATCAAGCGTTAATTAGCGAGCGCTAATGAATAATTAATGAGCGCGGCGGCCTGGAGGCGCCGGGAGAGGATTTGGGGAGATTTTGGGGGATTTTTGGGGAGTTTTGGGGAGTTTTGGGGATTTTGGGGGGATTTTTTTGGGGAGGGGAGATTTTGGGGGAATTTTGGAGGATTTTTTGGGGGGTTTTGAGTGGATTTTGGGGGATTTTTGGGTGGGATTTTGGGGGATTTTTTGGGGGGGATTTTGAGGGGATTTTGGGGGGATTTGAGGGGATTTTGGGGGGATTTTTGGGTGGGATTTTGGGGGATTTTTGGGGGATTTTTTGGGGGATTTTGGGAGATTTGGGGAGGAATTTTTTGGGGGTTTGGGGGAATTTTTGGGGGGGGAAAGGAATTTGGGAACGGATGTGGGAATGGGGGGACGGATTTGGGATTCAGGGATTTGGGGATGGATTTGGGATTTGGGGATGGATGGGATGCAGGAACACGGGGATTTGGGATTCAGGGATGGGTTTGGGATCTGGGATTTAGGGATTCGGGGATGGATGGATTTGGGATGTGGGGATTTGGGATTCAGGGGTGGATTTGGGATTTGGAATTCAGGATTTGGAATTTGGGATTTGGGATTCAGGGATGGATTTGGGATTCAGGATTTGGAATTTGGGATTTGGGATTCAGGGATGGATTTGGGATTCAGGATTTGGAATTTGGGATTTGGGATTCAGGGATGGATTTGGGATTCAGGGATGATTGGGGACTCAGGGATTTGGGATTCAGGATTTGGGATTTGGGATTCAGGATGCAGGGATGGATTTGGGATTCGGGATTCAGGGATGGATTTGGGACTTTGGGATTTGGGATTCAGGATTTGGGATTTGGGATTCAGGGATGGATTTGGGACTCAGGGATTTGGGATTCAGGGATGGATTTGGGACTCGGGGATTCGGGATTCGGGATGCAGGGATGGATTTGGGACTCTGGGATTTGGGATTCGGGATTCAGGGATGGATTTGGGACTCTGGGATTTGGGATTCAGGGATTTGGGGATGGATTTGGGATTTGGGGATGGATGGGATGCAGGAACACGGGGATTTGGGATTCAGGGATGGGTTTGGGATCTGGGATTTAGGGATTCGGGGATGGATGGATTTGGGATGTGGGGATTTGGGATTCAGGGGTGGATTTGGGATTGGGAATTCAGGATTTGGAATTTGGGATTTGGGATTCAGGGATGGATTTGGGATTCAGGATTTGGAATTTGGGATTTGGGATTCAGGGATGGATTTGGGATTCAGGGATGATTGGGGACTCAGGGATTTGGGATTCAGGATTTGGGATTTGGGATTCAGGGATGATTGGGGACTCAGGGATTTGGGATTTGGGATTCAGGATGCAGGGATGGATTTGGGATTCGGGATTCAGGGATGGATTTGGGACTTTGGGATTTGGGATTCAGGATTTGGGATTTGGGATTCAGGGATGGATTTGGGACTCAGGGATTTGGGATTTGGGATTTGGGATTTGGGATTCAGGATTTGGGATTCAGGATTCAGGGATGGATTTGGGACTCTGGGATTTGGGACTCAGGGATTTGGGACTCAGGGATGGATTCGGGATTCGGGATGCAGGGATGGATTTGGGACTCAGGGATTTGGGATTTGGGATTCAGGGATGGATTCGGGATTCGGGATGCAGGCACAGCCTCAGGAATCTCGGGAAGGCCCTCGGCCTTCGGCACCGGGACGGGATCGGGGCCTCCCGGGAAAAGCCTCTCCCGGCCCCAAAGCCGGAGCAGGGCCCCGAAATCCCGGGATTCCCCCAGCCCAGAGACCCCAAACCCCGGGGGAGGGGAGCGGTCGGACCCCCGCCCCGATCCCGCTTTTTTGGGGGGCGGGGACCCCAATTTCTGCCCCTAAATCCCGAATTTCTGCCCCCAAATCCCAAATTTTTCCCCTAAATCCCAATTTCTGCCCCTAAATCCCAAATTTCTGCCCCCAAATCCCAATTTTTTCCCCTAAATCCCAATTTCTGTGCCCAAATCCCAATTTTTTCCCCCAAATCCCAAATTTCTGCCCCCAAATCCCAATTTCTGCCCCTAAATCCCAAATTTCTGCCCCCAAATCCCAAATTTCTGCCCCCAAATCCCAATTTCTGCCCCCAAATCCCAAATTTCTGCCCCCAAATCCCAATTTCTGCCCCCAAATCCCAAATTTCTGCCCCCAAATCCCAAATTTTTTTCCCAAGGGAAAACCCCCCCCAAACTCCGGGATTTTTGGGGTGAATCCCGTGGGTTTTGGGGCTCCCACGATCCCGGTTTTTATTCCAGCGGCCGCTTCCCGGTGATTAATGAGGGCCGAGGGTGGTTAATTAGGAGCTAATTAACGCTAATTTCCCCGCGGCGATGATTGACAGCTGGGAAGCCGGGAATGCATCCCAAAAAAAGGTCCCTGAAATTCCCCAAAAATCCCAGAAAAGCCGCCAAAGGAAAAATCCCAAAACTCCCCCCAAAAATGCCCCCAAATTCCCCAAAATCCCCTCAAAACTCCCCAAAAATATAAAAAATCCCCCCAAAATCCCCGAAAATTCCCCAAAATCCCACCAAAAAGCCCCCAAAAAATCTTCAAAATCCCTAAAAAATCCTCAAAAATCCCCAAAAAGCCCCAAAAAAAGCCCCAAAAAATCTCCCAAAAGCCCCCCAAAATTCCCCTAATCCCCAAAATCCCCAAAACACCCCAAAAAAATCTCAAAAATACCCCAAAATTACCAAAAATCCCCCAAAATCCCCCAAAAAAGCCCCCCACAATCCCCCCAAATTCCCCCAGAAGCCCCCCAAATCTCCCAAAATTCCCCCAAAATGCCCCAAAATTCCCAAAAAAACCCCAAAAAGCCCCAAAAATCCCCCCCCAAAAAAACCCAAAATTCCCCCAAATGCCCCGAAAAGCCCCAAAAATCCACCAAAAAAATCCCGAAAAATCCCAAAAGGTCCCAAACCCCCCCGGAATGAGGCGGGGTTGGGACCCCCCCCCCCCAATTCCAGTCGGGATTTATCGCGATAACGGCGGGGGGGGGGAGGGGAGGTTTATCCAAATCCATCCCAAAATTCCCAAATTCCCGCCTCTATCCAACCCCCCCCCCCCCCCAGCCCCAAAACCGGGATTTTTCCCCCCAAAATCCAGCCCCGTTCCCACCGGGAGTTCCCAGCGGGAATTTTGGGGAGGGGAGGGAGGGAGGGGGGGGGGTCTCTCCCCTCCCCCCACCCCCCCAAAATTCCTTCCCAAAAATTTGGATTTTCCAGAGGGAAAAAAAAATCCGGGATCGGGACCCCCCCAGAAAGGGGGGGGGGGGAGGGGGGATTTTGGGGGGATCCCAAAATTCCAGGGGGGCTCCTGCTGGGAATTCCCGGGGGGGGGTCCTGGGGAGTTTTTGGGGGGGAGGGGGGGTCCCCAAAATTTGGGAGTCTCCAGGAAGATGCGGAGGGGGGGGCCGGGGGTGATGGGGGGGGGGGGTCCCCAAAATTTGGGGGGCGCCGGGGGGGTCCCGAGGAGCCGGGAAGGAGCCGGGGGGGTCCCGGGGGGGGGTCCCCAAAATTCGGGGGTGCCCAGGAGGATGCGGGGAGGTCCTGGGGGTAACAGAGGGGGGGGTCCCCAAAAAATCGGGAAGGTCCGGGGGGGTCCCGGGGGTGACAGAGAGAGGGGGGGTCCCCAAAATTTGGGGGTCTCGAGGAGGACGCGGGGGGGTCCAGGAGGGAGAATTTGGGGGGGGTCCCAAAATCTGGGGGTCCCCAGGAGGACGCGGGGGGGTCCAGGAGGGAGAATTTGGGGGGGGTCCCCAAAATCTGGGGGTCTCCAGGAGGATGCGGGGGGGGGATCCAGGAGGGAGAATTTGGGGGGGGTCCCCAAAATTCGGGGGTCTCCAGGAGGATGCGGGGGGGGGATCCAGGAGGGAGAATTTGGGGGGGGTCCACAAAATTTGGGGGTGCCCAGGAGGACGCGGGGAGGTCCAGGAGGGAGAATTTGGGGGGGGGTCCCCAAAATTCGGGGGTGCCCAGGAGGACGCGGGGGGGTCCAGGAGGGAGAATTTGGGGGGGGTCCCCAAAATCTGGGGGTGCCCAGGAGGATGCGGGGGGG
This sequence comes from Coloeus monedula, assembly GCF_965178545.1. Lineage (NCBI taxonomy): Eukaryota > Metazoa > Chordata > Aves > Passeriformes > Corvidae > Coloeus > Coloeus monedula. The sequence goes on along the minus strand of NC_138811.1, from coordinate 616,015 downwards.
GGGGGATCCAGGAGGGAGAATTTGGGGGGGGTCCCCAAAATTTGGGGGTCTCCAGGAGGATGCGGGGGGGTCCCGGGGGTAACAGAGGGGGGGTCCCCAAAATTCGGGAGTGCCCAGGAGGATGCGGGGGGGGCTCCCGGTGAGGAGAATTTTGGGGAGGAGGAGGAGGGGGGGGGGGGGAGGGGGATTCCCGGGAACAGCAGAGGGGGGGAGGGGCGGCAGAGGCGGGGGGGGGGTCCCGGAGGTGACACCGGGGAGGGGGGGGAGGGGATGAGGGGGGGTCCCCACCTCTCTGCCCCCCCTCCCCCTCCCCCCCTCTGCCGCATCCCAGCACCGCAACCTCCGGCAGCCCCGAAATGGCTGCGAATCGCCCCAAAAGCGAGCGCTGGCGGGGCGGGGACCCCTCCGCCGGTACCGGGGAGGGGGGGGGGTCACTCACGATCTTCTCGGAGGTGCCGGCGCGGGACACGGCGGTGCCGTTGAGCCCCACGAGCGACGGCAGCGTCTGGGACATCCAGTTGGTGACCATGGCCATGGTGCTGAGCACGGCCCCGATCTTCAGCAGCGGCACCGTCATCGTCACGGCCGCCACCGCCGCCGCCGCCGCCGCCACCGCCCCGCGCCCATCACACCCCCCCCGCAGCCCGGGGGTGGCACCGCCGGTGGCGGCAGCGGCACCCGGGACCGGCCCTCGGTGCTGGATGTGGTCCCCCCCCCCCCCACTCTCGCGCTGCTGCTTCTTCCTCCTCCTCCTCCTCTCCGCCTCCGCCTCCGCCTCCCGCGCGGTTTTAACGGGCACCGGCAGCCGCGGGGGGCACCGGGAGCCGGGACGGGCACGATCGGAGCCGCCCCCGGTTGCCGCCAGCCCGCCCCCGGCCTTTTAACGGGGAGCGGGGGAGTCCCCGCGACTCCCCCGGGGGTGGCACCGGGAGCAGGGGGTTGGAACCGGGAGTGGCACCGGGAGCTGGGGGAGGCACCGGGGGAGGCACCGGGAGCCGGAGGAGGCACCGGGAGCAGGAGGTGGCACCGGGGGAGGCACCGGGAGCCGGGGAGGGCACCGGGGGAGGCACCGGGAGCCGGAGGAGGCACCGGAGGAGGCACCGGGAGCCGGGAGTGGCACCGGGAGCCGGAGGAGGCACCGGAGGAGGCACCGGGAGCCGGGGGAGGCACCGGGAGCCGGAGGAGGCACCGGAGGAGGCACCGGGAGCCGGGAGTGGCACCGGGAGCCGGGGGAGGCACCGGGAGCAGGAGGTGGCACCGGGAGTGGCACCGGGAGCCGGGAGAGGCACCGGGAGCAGGAGGTGGCACCGGGAGCCGGGGAGGGCACCGGGGGAGGCACCGGGAGCCGGAGGAGGCACCGGGGGAGGCACCGGGAGCCGGGAGTGGCACCGGGGGAGGCACCGGGAGCCGGGGGAGGCACCGGGAGCCAGAGGTGGCACCGGGAGTGGCACCGGGAGTGGCACCGGGAGCCGGGAGTGACACCGGGAGTGGCACCGGGAGTGGCACCGGGAGCCGGGAGTGACACCGGGAGTGGCACCGGGAGCCGGGAGTGACACCGGGAGTGACACCGGGAGCGGCACCGGGAGCCGGAGGTGGCACCGGGAGTGGCACCGGGAGCCGCTCGGAGCCGCCCCCGCTGCTTTGGGAGCCCCCCCGCAGCCCCGGGGGTGTCCCCGGTGCCGGGCCCGGGCCCGCTCGGAGCCCCCCCCGCTCCCAAACGGGGCCCGGCGGTGACGTCGCTGCCGCTGGCCCGGGGCCAGCCCCGAACGGCCCCGAAGCGGGGCGGGACCGGCAGCGGCACCGGGGCGGGTTTGGGGCGGGTTTGGGGCGGGTTTAGGCTGGGATTAGTGATGGGCGGGTTTAGGGCGGGTTTGGGGCGGGTTTGGGGCGGGTTTGGGGCGGGTTTAGGGCGGGTTTAGGGAGGGTTTAGGGCGGGTTTAGACTGGGATTAGTGATGGGCGGGTTTAGGGCGGGGTTAGGGCGGGGTTAGGGCGGGGTTAGGGCGGGTTTAGGGTGGGTTTAGGGCGGGATTAGGGTGGGTTTAGGGCGGGTTTAGGATGGGTTTAGGGCGGGTTTAGGGCGGGTTTAGGGCGGGTTTAGGGCGGGTTGGGGCTGGGTTTGGGGCGGGTTTAGGGCGGGTTTAGGGCGGGTTTAGGGCGGGATTAGGGCGGGTTTAGGGCGGGATTAGGGCGGGTTTAGGGCGGGTTTGGGGCGGGTTTAGGGCTGGGATTAGTGATGGGTGGGTTTAGGGCGGGTTTAGGGAGGGTTGGGGCTGGGTTTAGGGCCGGATTAGGATGGGTTTAGGGCGGGATTAGGATGGGTTTAGGATGGGTTTAGGGCGGGTTTAGGGCGGGTTTAGGGCGGGCGCGGGGCGGGCGCGGGGCAGCGCCAGAAGAGCCGGGGCGGGCTGGGCTGGGCGGGGTAGCGGGACCCCCGGAGACCCCCGGGAGCCCAAATTTAGGGGAGCAGAACCCCAAAGCCCAAATCAGGACCCCCAAAACCCCCAAATTGAGGGGTCAGAACCCCCAAAAATCCCAAATTGAGGGGTCAGAACCCCCCAAAAATCCCAAATTGAGGGGTCAGAACCCCCAAAACCCCCTGAGACCCCCAAAATCTTCCCAAAACCCGCCCAGTTTGGGGGGATTTTGGGGTTTTTGGGGGGCTCCTGTCCCCCAGTTCATCCCAGTCTCCCCCAGTTCAAACTGGGAGTGGCTGGGGGGTCCCCAGTTTATCCCAGTCTCCCCCAGTTCAAACTGGGAATGCCTGGGGGTTCCCCAGTGTCCCCCAGTTCAAACTGGAAGTGCCTGGGGGGGTTCCCAGTTCATCCCAGTGCCCCCCAGTTCATCCCAGTTTATCCCAGTGTCCCCCAGTTCAAACTGGGAGTGTCTGGGGCGATCCCCAGTTCATCCCAGTTTATCCCAGTCTCCCCCAGTTCAAACTGGGAGTGCCTAGGGGGGGTCCCCAGTTCATCCCAGTGCCCCCCAGTTCAAACTGGGAGTTCCCGGGGGGGTCCCCAGTGTCCCCCCAGTTCATCCCAGTCTCCCCCAGTGTCCCCCCAGTTCATCCCAGTGCCCCCCAGTTCAAACTGGGAGTGCCTGGGGGGGTCCCCAGTTCATCCCAGTGCCCCCCCAGTTCATCCCAGTGCCCCCCTCCCTCTCCCCTCCCCCCCCCCGCGCTGTCCCCGCGTCCCCTCCCCCACGGCCCCACCCAGCGCCATTCCCGCAATTCCCGAAATTCCCCAAATCCTCCCCAAAATTCCCCCCCGCCCCTCCCCCCACCGCCTCCAGAAACACCCCCAAAATCCCCAAAATTCCCCCCAAAATCCCAAAAAATTCCCCAAAATTCCCAAAAAATTCCCAAAAATCCCCCAAGCCCCCCCCCCCTTACCTGCCTGGCGCAGAGGAGGAAGAGGAGGAGGAGGCGGGGGGGGAGGAAGCGCATCCTGACCCCCCCCGAAACCCCCCAAAAACCGCCCCAAAATCCCCCAAATCCCCCCCAAAAACCCCCCCGGGACCCCTCCCCTCCCCCCTCCCCCCCCCGCAGCCTCCGCGCAGCCGCAGCCGCGGAGCCGCCGCCTCCCAAAAAACCCCAAATCCCGGGAATTGGGGGGAGGGGAGGGCGGGAGTGGGGATTTGGGGGGAATTTGGGGGATTTGGGGGGGATTTGGGGGGGATTTTGGGAGATTGGGAGAATTTGGGGGGGGTTGGGGGGATTTTGGGGCGTTCTGGGGGGGTTTTGAGGGGATTTGGGGGGATTTGGGAGAATTTTGGGGGGATTTGGGAGAATTTTGGGGAGTTCTGGGGGGGTTTTGAGGGGATTTGGGGGGTTTTGGGAGAATTTTGGGGGGATTTTGAGGGGTTCTGGGGGGGTTTGGGGGGATTTGGGGGGGGTTTTGAGGGGATTGGGAGAATTTGGGGGGGTTTGGGGGGGTTTTGGGGGAATTTGGGAGAATTTTGGGGAGTTCTGGGGGGGTTTTGAGGGGATTGGGGGAGTTTTGGGAGAATTTTGGGGGGATTTGGGAGAATTTTGGGGAGTTCTGGGGGGGTTTTGAGGGGATTTGGGAGAATTTTGGGGGGATTTGGGAGAATTTTGGGGAGTTCTGGGGGGGTTTTGAGGGGATTTGGGAGAATTTTGGGGGGATTTTGGGGAGTTCTAGGGGGGTTTGAGGGGATTTGGGGGGTTTGGGGAGAATTTTGGGGGGATTTTGAGGGGTTCTGGGGGGGGTTGGGGAGATTTGGGGGGGTTTTGAGGGGATTTGGGGGGTTTTGGGAGAATTTTGGGGGGATTTGGGAGAATTTTGGGGGATTTTGAGGGGTTCTGGGGGGGTTTTGAGGGGATTTGGGGGGTTTTGGGAGAATTTTGGGGGGATTTTGAGGGGTTCTGGGGGGTTTGGGGGGATTTTGGGGGGGATTTTGGGGGTTTTGAGGAGATTGGGAGAATTTGGGGGGGTTTGGGGGGATTTGGGGGCGTTCTGGGGGGGGTTGAGGGGATTTGGGGGGAATTTGGGGGGATTTTGGGGGGTTTTGGGGGAATTTTGGAGGGATTTGGGGAGTTCTGGGAGAATTTGGGGGGATTTGGGGAGAATTTTGGGGGGATTGGGGGGAATTTGGGGGGGGTTGGGGGGATTTTGGAGGGTTCTGGGGGAGTTTTGAGCTGGTTTTGGGGGAGTTTGGGGGGATTTTTTGGGGGGTTTTGAGGGGATTTTGGGGAGATTGGGAGAATTTGGGGGGGGTTGGGGGAATTTTGGGGGGATTTGAGGGGATTTTGGGGGGCATTTTGGGGGGATTTGGGATTTGGGGGAGATTGGGAGAATTTGGGGGGATTTGGGGGGTTCTGGGGGAGTTTTGAGCTGGTTTTGGGGGAGTTTGGGGGGAATTTGGGGGGGTTTTGAGGGGATTTGAGAGGTTCTGTGGGGGTTTTGGGAGAATTTTGGGGGGTTTTGAGGGGATTTTGGGGAGATTGGGAGAATTTGGGGAGGTTTTGAGGGGATTTTGGGGGATTCTGTGGGGGTTTTGAGATGGTTTGGGGGGAATTTGGGGGAGGTTGGGGGGATTTTGAGGGGTTTTGAGAGGGTTTGGGGGATATTTGGGGGATTTTGAGGGGACTTTTTGGGGTTTTGAGGGGATTTTGGGGGGTTCTGGGGGGTGTGCAGGGGGATTTGAGGGGATTTGGGGGAATTTTTGGGGGTTTAGAGGGGGTTTGGGGGGGATTTGGGGGAATTTTGGGGGGTTTTGAGGGGATTTTGGGGAGATTGGGGGATTTTGGGGGGTTCTGTGGGGGCTTTGAGGGGGCTTTGGGGGGATTTGGGGGATTTTTGGGGGGATTTGAGGGGATTTGGGTGGGATTTGGGGGGTTTTGAGGGAATTTGGAGGGATTTGGGGGGGTTTGGGGGATTTTGGGAGGTTTGGGGGGATTTTAAGGGGATTTTTGGGGGTTTGAGGGGATTTGAGGGGATTTTGGGGGGGTTGGGAGGATCTTGAAGGGATTTTTTGAGGTTTTGGGGGGATTTGGGGGGGTTGGGGGATTTTGGGAGGTTTGAGGGGATTTTGGGGCAATTTTGGGGAGATTTTGAAGGGATTTTGGGAGGTTTGGGGATTTTGGGAGGTTTGAGGGGATTTTGGGGGGATTTTGGGGGGATTTTGAGGGGATTTGGGGAGGTTTGGGGGGATTTGAGGGGATTTTGGGGGGATTTTGGGAGGTTTGGGGGGATTTTGGGAGGTTTGGGGGGATTTTGAAGGCATTTGGGGGGATTTTGGGGGGATTTGAGGGGATTTTGAAGGGATTTTTGGAGGTTTTGGGGGGATTTTGGGAGGTTTGGGGGGATTTGAGGGGATTTTGAAGGGATTTTTGGAGGTTTTGGGGGGATTTTGGGAGGTTTGGGGGGATTTGAGGGGAGTTTGGGGGGGAGTTGGGGAAGTTTGGGGGGGTCCCGCTGTCCCCAGACCCCCCCGGGCTCCCCCCTAAATCCCCAAATTCCTGATTTAATAAATCCCCTTATTTCCATTAATAAATCCCAAATTTCCTATTAATAAATCCCAAATTCCCTATTAATAAATCCCCTATTTCCTATTAATAAATCCAATTATTCCTATTAACAAATCTCATTTTTTCCTATTAATAAACCCCAAATTTCCCATTAATAAAGCCCGTAATTCCTATTAATAAATCCCATTATTCCTATTAATAAACCCAATTATTTCCCATTAATAAATCCCATTATTCCTATTAATAAATCGCATTTTTCCTATTAAACCCGAAATTCCCTATTAATAAATCCCCTATTTCCTATTAATAAGTCCCTTATTCCCTTTTAATAAATCCCATAATTCCTATTAATAATTCCAACAATTCCTATTAATAAAGCCTAATATTTCCTATTAATAAATCCCAATCATTTCCCATTAATAAATCCCATTATTCCTATTAATAAATCGCATTTTTTCCTATTAAATAAACCCCAAATTCCCTAATAACAAATCCCCTATTTCCTATTAATAAATCAAATTATTTCTTATAAGTCCCATTTTCCTATTAATAAATCCCATTATTCCTATTAATAAATCCCAAATTCCCTAGTAATAAATCCCATCATTCCTACTAATAAATCTTATTACTCCTATTAATAAATTCCATAATTCCTATTAATAAACTCAATTATTTCCCATTAATAAATCCCATAATTCCTATTAATAAATCCCCTATTTCCTATTAATAAATCCAATTATTTCCCATTAATAAATCCCAAATTCCCTATTAATAAATCCCATTATTCCTATTAATAAACTCAATTATTTCCCATTAATAAATCCCATAATTCCTATTAATAAATCCCATAATTCCTATTAATAAATCCAATTATTTCCCATTAATAAATCCCATAATTCCTATTAATAAATCCCATCATTCCTATTAATAAACCCAATTATTTCCCATTAATAAATCCCGTAATTCCTATTAATAAATCGCAAATTCCCTATTAAGTCCTATTGCTCCTATTAATAAATCCTGTAATTCCTATTAATAAATCCCATCATTCCTATTAATAAACCCAATTATTTCCCATTAATAAATCCTGTAATTCCTATTAATAAATCCCATCATTCCTATTAATAAACCCAATTATTTCCCATTAAGAAATCCCACATTCCCAATTCAACAAACCCCAGAAAACCCAACCAAAAACCAGAAGAAAAACCCCCCAAAATTCCCGATTTTTTCCCTCCCCCTCCTCATTTCAACTCCAAATCCCACCAAAAAAAACCACCAAAAAAAACCCCGGAATTTTCCCTTTTTCCGCTCATTCCAAGGAAAAAAAAAAGGAACCAACCAGGGGGAAAGAAGGAGCCAGAATTCCCGGGAATTCCACTGGAGAGGGATTTATTTCTGCAGGAAAAGAGCCGGGGCTTTACAGCTTTTTTGGGTTTTTTTTTTGTTGCGTGGATCCAAGCTGGGATTTTTTGGGGATTTTCAGGATTTTCCCGGATTTTGGGGATTTTTCCCAGATTTTTGGGATTTTTCCCGTTTTCTTTTTTTCGGGTTTTTTTCTTTCCCACCGAACGGAAGCGCAAACGACGAGCGGGACCGGCAAAAAAAAACCAACAACGACGACCCCAAATCTCGGCAAAACCACCCCAAATCCAACTTTTGTTTCAACCCCAAACTGAAAATCCCCGGCCCCCAAAGGGCGGGAAACGGAATTCCGGCGCTTTTTTCACCCCCTCCCCTCCCCCACTCCCACCGAGTCCCGCGGGCTCGTTCCCAATTTCCTGGGAATTCACCCCAAAACCAAAAAAAAAACCCAACCCAAAAGCGGCGTTTTTGGAAGTCCAAGCGACGGAGCCGGGAAATTCCCGGGAGAAATCCGGACGGATGCCGGGAAGGGACGGAGGGATGCTGCCCCTCCCCCCCCGCCCTGGGAGCTGCCTCAGTTTGGTATTAATGAGTGAATCGTTAATTAACGAATGGCTTGAATCAAGCGGTTCTGTGCCAGCCCGGAGCCGTCGGATCGGGAGCGTTCTTTGGGGAGGAAGGAGCGGGAATGAGTTAAATAAACATGCACGGGGTGGGGGAGGGGCCTGGCCCGGCAGCAGAGGCGCGGCACCTTCAGCGGCATCGGCATCATCGTTATCGTCATTGGCATCACTGACATCGTCGTCATCGTCATCGTCGTCATCATTGGCATCACTGGCATCATCGTCATCGTCACTGTTGTCATTGTCATCATCATCTTCCTCGTTGTCATCGTCATCATCGTCGTCATCATCGTCATTGTCATCGTCATCATCTTCCTCGTTGTCATCATTATCATCATCATCGTCGTCATCGTCGTCACTGTCATTGTTGGCCATGGTCATCATTGGGTGTTGTCATCGTCGTCGTGGTTGTCAGCGGCGTCATTGGCATCGGCATTGTCGTCATCATCATCATCATCATCGTCGTCATTGTTGGCCCATGGGCATCGCTGGATGTTGTCATCGTCTTCATCATCATCATCGTCATCGTTGTTGTTGTCATCATCATCGTCGTTGTCACTGTCATCATTGTTGGCCCATGGTCATCATTGGATGTTGTCATCGTCATCATCATCATCATCATCATCATCGTCATCATTGTTGGCCCATGGTCATCACTGGATGTTGTCATCGTCATCATCATCATCGTCATCGTTGGCATCATCATCGTCATCATCATCATCACTGTTGTCACTGTCATCATTGTTGGCCCTTGATCATCGTTGGATGTTGTCATCATCATCATCATCATCGTTGTCATCGTCATCGTTGTCACTGTTGTCATTGTGGGCCATGGTCATCCTTGGGTGTTGTCATCATCATCATCATCATCGTCATCCTCATCATCGTTGGGTGTTGTCGTCATCATTGTCACCATTGTCATCACCATCATCATCATCACGGGTCATCATCGGTGTCATTGTCATCGCTGCTGGTCATCGTCATCGCTGGGTGTTGTCATCATCGTCGTCATCGTCCTCATCGTCATTGTTGTCATCATTGTCATCACCATCGTCATCATCATCATCATCATCATCATCATCATCATTGTCATCATTGTCATCATCATCACCATCGTCATCATCATCATCATCATCATCGTTGTCATCATTGTCATCATCATCACCATCATCATCATCATCATCATCACTGTTGGTCATCCCCGTTGCCAGCGTCATCGCCATCATCTCCATCGCTGCCATCCTCACCATTGTTGACCATCCTCATCGCTGGCATCCCCATCGGCGCCATCGTTGGGTCATCCTCACCGTTGGCATCATCATCCTCATCGCCATCGTTGGGCATCATCATCGTTGGGCGTCGTCATCGTCGTCATCGTTGGGCGTCGTCATCGTTGGGCATTGTCATCGTTGGGCATCGTCATCGTCGTCATCGTTGGGCATCGTTGCCATCGCCGCTGTGGGTGCTGCATTCCCCGGAGCCGGGAACGCCGGGAGCGCCGGGAACGCCGGGAGCCGGCTCCGGCCGCTCCGCCATTCCCAAAGCCCGCGGGAATTCCCCTTTTGTTTTCCCGCCCGTTCCGGGGCCGCCCAGGAGCGTCCGTGGCATCGGGGCCTGGAGTTCGTGGTGGGGAGCGCGGGGCGGGATCCCCGTGGATTCCGTGGATTGCTGTGGATCCCTGTGGATTCCTGAGGATTTCCATGGATTTCGGTGAATTCCCATGGATTTCGGTGAACTCCCATGGATTCCCGTCGATTCCTGAGGATTCCCGTGGATTTTCCATGGATTCCCGCGGATTTCGGTGAATTCCCGTGGATTTCGGTGAATTCCCATGGATTCCCGTGGATTCCTGAGGATTCCCGTGGATTTTCCATGGATTCCCGCGGATTTCGGTGAATTCCCGTGGATTCTGGTGGATTTCCATGGATTTCGGTGGATTCCTGAGGATTTCCATCGATTCCCGGGCATTCCTGCGAATCCCCGTGGATTCCCACAGATTCCTGTGGTTTTCCATGAATTCCCACAGATTCCCAAGGATTCCCATGGATTTCCATGAATTTCCAAGGATTCCCGTGGATTTCCATGAATTCCCAAGGATTCCTATGGATTTCCATGAATTCCCGTGGATTTCCATGGTTTTCCATGGATTCCCACAGATTCCCACAGATTCCCGTGGATTTCCATGGATTCCCGCAGATTTTGGTGAATTCCTGTGGATTTCCATGGATTCCCGCAGATTTTGGTGAATTCCTGTGGATTTCCATGAATTTCCATGGATTCCTGAGGATTCCCGTGGATTTCCATGGATTTCCATGGATTTCCATGGATTCCTGAGGATTCCGGTGGATTTCCAAGGATTCCCATGGATTCCCGTGGATTCCCAAGGATTCCCGTGGATTTCCATGAATTTCCATGGATTCCTGAGGATTCCCGTGGATTTCCATGAATTTCCATGGATTCCTGAGGATTCCTGTGGATTTCCATGGATTTCCATGAATTCCCAAGGATTCCCGTGGATTCCCAAGGATTCCCATGGATTCCCACAAATTCCCACAGATTCCCAAGGATTCCTGTGGATTTCCATGAATTCCCATGGATTCCCACGGATTTCCATGGATTCCCACAAATTCCCACAGATTCCCAAGGATTCCCGTGGATTCCCAAGGATTCCTGTGGATTTCCATGAATTCCCATGGATTCCCAAGGATTCCCATGGATTCCCGTGGATTCCCACAGATTCCCACGCATTCCCATGAATCCCCATGGATTCCCACAGATTCCCACGAATTCCCATGAATTCCCGTGGATCCTCCTGGGTTTTGGTGAATTCCCACCGATTCCCCAGACTTTCCCGCGGATTCCTGAGGATTCCCCGGAATTGCCACCGATTCCCGAGAATTCCCAGGAATTCCCCGGGAATCGCCGCCCTCTCCGGGCCCCCCAAGGCACTTCACTCCGTGCGGAGGATGATGTGGATCCCGGATTCCGTGAAAACGGGGCCGCTCATCTCGCCGGCCCTCAGCGCGAACGAGGCGTCCTCGAAGGGCTTCTGCATCTGCCCTGCGGAGCACAAGGCGGAATTCCCGTCAAAAACCCGGATTTGGGCATTTCCCACCAAAAAAAATCCGGGATTTGAAAGGGAGAAGTTGATTCCCGGAGTTGGTTCCAGCGGGGCGATCCCAGCTGGAATTTTGGGGGAGTTTTGGGCGGTTTTGGGATCATAAAGTGCTCGGAGAGGGTTGGATCCTGAAAAAAAGAAGGAGCACGAGCTGAAATTCCCATAAAAAAACCCGGATTTGGGGCATTTCCCACCAAAAAAAATCCGGGATTTGAAGGGGAGAAGTTGATTCCTGGAGTTGATTCCAGCGGGGCGATCCCAGCTGGAATTTTGGGATCATAAAGTGCTCGGAGAGGGTTGGATCCCGAAAAAAAGAAGGAGCACGAGCTGAAATTCCCATAAAAAACCCGGATTTGGGGCATTTCCCACCAAAAAAAATCCGGGATTTGAAAGGGAAAAGTTGATTCCCGGAGTTGGTTCCAGCGGGGCGATCCCAGCTGGAATTTTGGGGGGGTTTGGGATCATAAAGTGCTCGGAGAAAGCTGGATCCCGAAAAAAAGAGCACGAGCTGAAATTCCCATAAAAAAATGGATTTGGGGATTTCCCACCAAAAAAAATCCGGGATTTGAAAGGGAGAAGTTGATTCCCGGAGTTGGTTCCAGCGGAGCGATCCCAGCTGGAATTTTGGGGGAGTTTTGGGCGGTTTTGGGATCATAAAGTGCTCGGAGAGGGTTGGATCCCGAAAAAAAGAAGGAGCACGAGCTGAAATTCCCATAAAAAACCTGGATTTGGGGCATTTCCCACCAAAAAAAATCCGGGATTTGAAGGGGAGAAGTTGATTCCCGGAGTTGGTTCCAGCAGGGGGGGTTTTTTTGGGGATGAATCCCTGGAATTGATGGATTTGGGGTTTTTTTGGGATGAATCCCTGGAACTGATGGATTTGGGATTTTTTGGGATGAATCCCTGGAATTGATGGATTTGGGGGGGATTTTTTGGGATGAATCCCTGGAATTGATGGATTTGGGATTTTTTGGGGATGAATCCCTGGAATTGATGGATTTGGGGGGGATTTTTTGGGATGAATCCCTGGAACTGATGGATTGTGGGGGGGATTTTTTGGGATGAATCCCTGGAATTGATGGATTTGGGGGGTATTTTTGGGATGAATCCCTGGAATTGATGGATTTGGGATTTTTTGGGATGAATCCCTCACCTCTCCCAAAAGCTCCCAGGTCCCCTCCGGCCTTGGCCGAGCTGCAGTCGCTGAACTGCGAAGCCAAAGACTCAAAATCCTCCTCTCCCGATTTGATCTTCTGGATATATCCTGGAAAAATGTGGGAAAAACCCCAGGTCAGGGCAAAGAATCATTCCAGGAATTCCCTGGAAGCTGCAAATCCTATGGGAAAGGAGACAGAGCCCCCAACAGCCCAAAACCCACCAGTCCTGGGGGGTTTGCCCCCAAAAACTGCTATTCCCAAGGTTTTTCCCCGAAAAATCACCATTCCCAAGGTTTTTTTTCCCAAAAAAATCCTCATTTCCAAAGCTTTTTCCCCAAAAAATCCCACAATTCCCAGGGTTTTTCCCAAAAAATCACCATTCCCAAGGTTTTTTTACCAAAAAATCGCCGTTCTCAGCTTTTTCCCCCCCCAAAAAACCCCCATTCCCAGAATTTTTTCCCCAAAAAAGCCACAATTCTCAAGGTTTTTTTCCAGAAAAATCCCCATTCCCAAGATTTTTCCCCCTAAAAAATTCCCCACAATTCCCAAGATTTTTTCCAAAAAAAATCACCATTCCCAAGGGTTTTCCCAAAAAATCCCCGAGAATTCCCAAGATTTTTCCCAAAAAAATCCCCATTTCCAAAGCTTTTTCCCAAAAAATCCCCATTCCCAAGACTTTTCCCCCAAAAATCCCCCACAATTCCAAGATTTTTTCCAAAAAAAAAATCACCATTCCCAAGGCTTTGCCCCCCAAAAATCCTCATTTCCAAAGCTTTTTCCCCAAAAAATCCTACAATTCCCAGGATTTTTCCCAAAAAATCACCATTCCCAAGGTTTTTCCCCCCAAAAATCCACCATCCCAAAGCTTTTTCCCCAAAAAAACCCTCAGTTCCCAGGGTTTTTCCAAAAAATCACCATTCCCAAGATGTTTTTACCAAAAAATCGCCGTTCTCAGCTTTTTTTCCCCCCCAAAAAACCCCCATTCCCAGAATTTTTTCCCCAAAAAAGCCACAATTCTCAAGGTTTTTTTCCAGAAAAATCCCCATTCCCAAGATTTTTCCCCCTAAAAAATTCCCCACAATTCCCAAGATTTTTTCCAAAAAAAATCACCATTCCCAAGGGTTTTTCCCAAAAAATCCCCGAGAATTCCCAAGATTTTTCCCAAAAAAATCCCCATTTCCAAAGCTTTTTCCCAAAAAATCCCCATTCCCAAGACTTTTCCCCCAAAAATCCCCCACAATTCCAAGATTTTTTCCAAAAAAAAAATCACCATTCCCAAGGCTTTGCCCCCCAAAAATCCTCATTTCCAAAGCTTTTTCCCCAAAAAATCCTACAATTCCCAGGATTTTTCCCAAAAAATCACCATTCCCAAGGTTTTTCCCCCCAAAAATCCACCATCCCAAAGCTTTTTCCCCAAAAAAACCCTCAGTTCCCAGGGTTTTTCCAAAAAATCACCATTCCCAAGGTTTTTCCCCCCAAAAATCCACCATCCCAAAGCTTTTTCCCCAAAAAAACCCTCAGTTCCCAGGGTTTTTCCAAAAAATCACCATTCCCAAGGTTTTTCCCCCCAAAAATCCACCATCCCAAAGCTTTTTCCCCAAAAAAACCCTCAGTTCCCAGGGTTTTTCCAAAAAATCACCATTCCCAAGGTTTTTTTACCAAAAAATCGCCGTTCTCAGCTTTTTTTCCCCCCCCAAAAATCCCCATTCCCAGAATTTTTTCCCCCAAAAAGCCACAATTCTCAAGGTTTTTTCCAAAAAAAATCACCATTCCCAAGGTTTTTTCCCCAAAAATCCCCATTCCCAAGGCTTTTCCCCCCAAAAACCCCCACGATTCCCAGGATTTTTCCCAAAAAATCACCATTCCCGAGGTTTTTCCCCAAAAAATCCCCATTCCCAAGGTTTTTCCCCCCAGAATTCCCAGAATTCCTGGAATTCCTCATCACCGCCGAGGAGCTCCAAACTCCCCCAATATTTTTGTGTATTAATGAAGACAAACCACACCCAAACACAGGGATCAAACCCCACAAAAACCCCACAAAAACCCCACAAAAACCCCACATCCCAATGATCCCAAACTCCCCAGAATTCCCAAAATTCCTGGAATTCCCTCCTGGAATTCCTCATTGCCACCAAGGAGCTCTGAACTCCATTATTCCCATTTTTTATACACAAACAAACACAAACCACACCCAAACACAGGGATCAAACCCCCAAAAAACCCCACAAAAACCCCACATCCGACCATTCCAACGCTCCCAAACCCCCCAAAATTCCCAGAATTCCCGGAATTCCCTCCTGGAATTCCTCATCACCACTGAAGAGCTCCAAACTCTCTGAATATTTTTGTGTATAAAAAGACACAAACAAAGGGATCAAACTCCACAAAACCCCACAAAAACCCCACAAAACCCCACAAAAACCCCACAAAAACCCCACATCCCAACAACCCCAACGCTCCCAAACCCCCCAGAATTCCCGGGATTCCCTCCTGGAATTCCTCATCACCACTGAAGAGCTCCAAACTCTGAATATTTTTGTGTTTAATGAACACAAACCACACCCAAACACAGGGATCAAACCCCACAAAAACCCCACAAAAACCCCACAAAAACCCCACATCCCAATGATCCCAAACCCCCTGGAATTCCCAGAATTCCCAGGATTCCCTCCTGGAATTCCTCATCACCACAGAGGAGCTCCAAACTCCCCAAATATTTTTGTGTGTTAATGAACACAAACCACACCCAAACACAGGGATCAAACCCCACAAAACCCCCACAAAAACCCCACAAAAACCCCACATCCCGACCATCCCAATGATCCCAAACCCCCCAGAATTCCCGGCATTCCCAGAATTCCCGGCATTCCCACTTGCCGTTGACGAGCTCCAGCGCCTCCTCCTTGGAGCGCGTGATGCGCTCCCAATATTTTTGTGTTTAATGAACACAAACCACACCCAAACACAGGGATCAAACCCCACAAAAACCCCACAAAAACCCCACATCCCGACAATCCCGAGGATCCCAAACCCCCCAGAATTCCCAGAATTCCCGGCATTCCCAGAATTCCCGGCATTCCCACTTGCCGTTGACGAGCTCCAGCGCCTCCTCCTTGGAGCGCGTGATGCGCTCCTGCCGCCAGCTCGACGGGCGCCGCGATTGGTTGTGCTTGACCAGCAGGTGCGAGCAGCGCACCCGGCCCGGCTCCGCCCGCGGCCCCGCCCCGCTCGGCCGCTCCCATTGGCTGGCGTTCGTCAGGTGGTTGAAGTAGTACACGCGTCCTGGGGGGTTATTGATTAGTTATTGGTTATTGATCGGTGATCGATTCACTGATTGGCAACCAAAACCAGGTTTATCCACCCCAAAAACCCGGTTAATGACCCCAAAAACCCGGTTAATGACACCACAGGTTGCTGTTGGTCAGGTGCTTGAAGTAGTACACCCGTCCTATAGAGTTATTGATTAATTATTGGTTATTGATCGGTGATCGATTTGTCAAAATCTAGCTTATTGGCACCAAAACCCAGGTTATTGACCCCAAAACCCAAGTCAATGACACCACAGGCTGCTGTTGGTCAGGTGGTTGAAGTAGTACACCCGTCCTATAAAGTTATTGATTAATTATTGGTTATTGATCGGTGATTGATTCACTGATTGGCAACCAAAACCAGGTTTATCCATCCCAAAAACCCGGTTAATGACCCCACTGGGCGGTGTTCATCAGGTGGTTGAAGTAGTACGCGCGTCCTATAGTTATTGATTAGTTATTGGTTATTGATCGGTGATTGATTCACTGATTGGCAACCAAAACCAGGTTTATCCACCCCAAAAACCCGGTCAATGACCCCAAAAACCCGGTTAATGACCCCAAAAACCCGGTTAATGACGCCACAGGTTGCTGTTGGTCAGGTGGTTGAAGTAGTACACCCGTCCTATAAAGTTATTGATTAATTATTGGTTATTGATCGGTGATCGATTCGCCAAAATCCAGCTTATTGGCACCAAAACCCAGGTTATTGACCCCAAAACCCAAGTCAATGACACCACAGGCTGCTGTTGGTCAGGTGCTTGAAGTAGTACGTGCGTCCTATAGAGTTATTGATTAGTTATTGGTTATTGATCGGTGATTGATTCACTGATTGGCAACCAAAACCAGGTTTATCCACCCCAAAAACCCGATCAATGACCCCACTGGGCGGTGTTCATCAGGTGGTTGAAGTAGTACACACGTCCTGGGGGGTTATTGATCGGTTATCGGTTATTGATCGCTGATCGATTCGTCAAAATGCACATTACTGACACCAAAACCCAGGTTATCCACCTCAAAACCCAGGTCTATGACCCCAAAAACCCGGTTAATGACCCCAAAAACCCGGTTAATGACACCACAGGCTGCTGTTGGTCAGCTGGTTGAAGTAGTACATGCGTCCTATAAAGTTATTGATTAATTATTGGTTATTGATCGGTGATCGATTTGTCAAAATCTAGCTTATTGGCACCAAAAACCCAGGTTATTGACCCCAAAACCCAGGTCAATGACCCCACAGGCTGCTGTTCATCAGGTGCTTGAAGTAGTACATGCGTCCTATAGTTATTGATTAGTTATTGGTTATTGATCGGTGATCAATTCATTGATTGGCAACCAAAACCAGGTTTATCCACCCCAAAAACCCGGTTAATGACCCCAAAAACCCAGTTAATGACACCACAGGCTGCTGTTGGTCAGGTGGTTGAAATAGTACGCGCGTCCTATAGACTTATTGATTAATTATTGGTTATTGATCGGTGATCAATTCATTGATTGGCAACCAAAACCAGGTTTATCCACCCCAAAAACCCGGTTAATGACCCCAAAAACCCAGTTAATGACACCACAGGCTGCTGTTGGTCAGGTGGTTGAAATAGTACGCGCGTCCTATAGACTTATTGATTAATTATTGGTTATTGATCGGTGATTGATTCACTGATTGGCAACCAAAACCAGGTTTATCCACCCCAAAAACCCGGTCAATGACCCCACTGGGCGGTGTTCATCAGGTGGTTGAAGTACTACACGCGTCCTATAAAGTTATTGATCGGTTATTGGTTATTGATCGGTGATCGATTCATTGATTGGCAACCAAAACCAGGTTTATCCACCCCAAAAAACCCGGTCAATGACCCCAAAAACCCGGTTAATGACCCCAAAAACCCGGTTAATGACGCCACAGGTTGCTGTTGGTCAGGTGGTTGAAGTAGTACGCGTGTCCTATAGAGTTATTGATTAGTTATTGGTTATTGATCGGTGATCGATTCGTCAAAATCCAGCTTATCGGCACCAAAACCCAGGTTATTGACCCCAAAACCCAAGTCAATGACACCACAGGCTGCTGTTGGTCAGGTGCTTGAAGTAGTACGCGCGTCCTATAGTTATTGATTAGTTATTGGTTATTGATCGGTGATTGATTCACTGATTGGCAACCAAAACCAGGTTTATCCACCCCAAAAACCCGGTCAATGACCCCACTGGGCGGTGTTCATCAGGTGGTTGAAGTAGTACACGCGTCCTGGGGGGTTATTGATCGGTTATCGGTTATTGATCGGTGATCGATTCGTCAAAATGCAGCTTATCAGCACCAAAACCCAGGTTATCCACCTCAAAACCCAGGTCAATGACCCCAAAAACCCGGTTAATGACCCCAAAAACCCGGTTAATGACGCCACAGGCTGCTGTTGGTCAGGTGGTTGAAGTAGTACATGCGTCCTATAAAGTTATTGATTAATTATTGGTTATTGATCGGTGATCGATTTGTCAAAATCTAGCTTATTGGCACCAAAACCCAGGTTATTGACCCCAAAACCCAAGTCAATGACACCACAGGCTGCTGTTGGTCAGGTGCTTGAAATAGTACGCGCGTCCTATAGAGTTATTGATTAGTTATTGGTTATTGATCGGTGATCAATTCATTGATTGGCAACCAAAACCAGGTTTATCCATCCCAAAAACCCGGTTAATGACCCCACTGGGCGGTGTTCATCAGGTGGTTGAAGTAGTACACGCGTCCTGGGGGGTTATTGATCGGTTATCGGTTATTGATCGCTGATCGATTCGTCAAAATGCACGTTACTGACACCAAAACCCAGGTTATCCACCTCAAAACCCAGGTCTATGACCCCAAAAACCCGGTTAATGACCCCAAAAACCCAGTTAATGACACCACAGGCTGCTGTTGGTCAGGTGGTTGAAGTAGTACACGCGTCCTATAGTTATTGATTAGTTATTGGTTATTGATCGGTGATTGATTCACTGATTGGCAACCAAAACCAGGTTTATCCACCCCAAAAACCCGGTCAATGACCCCAAAAACCCGGTTAATGACCCCAAAAACCCGGTTAATGACACCACAGGCTGCTGTTGGTCAGGTGGTTGAAGTAGTACGCGCGTCCTATAGAGTTATTGATTAATTATTGGTTATTGATCGGTGATCGATTTGTCAAAATCCAGCTTATCGGCACCAAAACCCAGGTTATTGACCCCAAAACCCAAGTCAATGACACCACAGGCTGCTGTTGGTCAGGTGCTTGAAGTAGTACATGCGTCCTATAGAGTTATTGATTAGTTATTGGTTATTGATCGGTGATCGATTCATTGATTGGCAACCAAAACCAGGTTTATCCACCCCAAAAACCCGATCAATGACCCCACTGGGCGGTGTTCATCAGGTGGTTGAAGTAGTACACGCGTCCTGGGGGGTTATTGATCGGTTATCGGTTATTGATCGCTGATCGATTCATCAAAATGCAGCTTATCAGCACCAAAACCCAGGTTATTGACCCCAAAACCCAATCAATGACCCTAAAAACCCAATCAATGACCCCACTGGTTGGTGTTGGTCAGGTGGTTGAAGTAGTACATGTGTTCTGTGGGGTTATTGATCCGTTATTGGTTATTGATCAGTGATCGATTTGTCAAAATGCACATTACTGACACCAAAACCCAGGTTATTGACCCCAAAAACCCGATCAATGACCCCAAAAACCCGATCAATGACCCCACTGGTTGGTGTTCATCAGGTGGTTGAAGTAGTACACGCGTCCTGTGCGGTTATTGATTAATTATGGGTTATTGATCAGTGATCAATTCATCAAAATCCGGCTTATCGGCACCAAAACCCAGCTTATTGACCCCAAAAACCCTGTCAATGACACCACTGGTTGGTGTTGGTCAGGTGATTGAAGTAGTACACCCGTCCTGCGGGGTTATTGATCCGCTATTGGTTATTGATTGGTGATCAATTCATCAAAATCCACATAATTGACACCAAAACCCAGGTTATCCACCCCAAAAACCAGGTCAATGACGCCAGTGGCTGGCATTGGTCAAGTGGTTGAAGTAGTACAACTGTGCTATAGAGTTATTGATCAATTATTGGTTATTGATCAGTAATCAATTCATTGATTGGCAACCAAAAGCATGTTTATCCACCCCAAGAATCTACAGATGGACCATGCTGGGTAACATTAGTCAGGTGGTTAAAGTAGCACACCCTCCCTGAGGGGTTATTGATTACTTATTGGTTATTGATCACTGATCAGCTATCAATTGGCATTAAAAAAAACCAGGTTATTGACCCCAAACGCAGGTTATTGACCCCAAACGCAGGTTATTGATCCCACTGGCTCACGCTCGCCAGGTGATTGAAGCACTACACCGATTCTAGAGGACATTGATCAA
Organism: Coloeus monedula; assembly: GCF_965178545.1. Classification (NCBI taxonomy): domain Eukaryota; kingdom Metazoa; phylum Chordata; class Aves; order Passeriformes; family Corvidae; genus Coloeus; species Coloeus monedula. Next base: position 596,052 of record NC_138811.1, on the reverse strand, counting down.
TTATCGACCACCGATCAGTTATGGATTAACAACAAAAACCAACTTATTGATCCCAAACCCCAACTTCTGACCCCCCAACCAGGCTGGAACCCCAAAACCCAACGTTCTCACCCCAAAACCAGGGGTTTTACCCCCACACACGATTCCGGACCCCAAACCGCCCCTTTTTGGCCCCAAATCCATCTCCTCACCCCCCCAAAATCGGCCCTGAGCCCAAAACCCGCCCCAATTCTCAGCCCCTTCCTGCTGGGGGGGGACCCCCCCTCAAATTTCCCCGTCCGAGGCGATGACCCCCCAAAAATCCCCTCACAGAGAGGACCCATCCCCCAAAAATCCCCTCACGGAGGTGACCCCCCCCCCAAATCCCCTCACAGAGATGACCCCCCCCCCCCAAAATCCCCTCACAGAGGTGACCCCCCCCCAAAATCCCCTCACGGAGCTGCCCCCCCCCCCCCAAAATCCCCTCACGGAGCTGCCCCCTCCCGAAGATCACCTCATGGAGAGAACCCCCCCCCAAATCCCCTCATAGAGCTGCCCCCTCCCCAAAATCCCCTCACGGAGCTGCCCCCTCCCCAAAATTCCCTCACGGAGCTGCCCCCTCCCCAAAATCCCCTCATGGAGCTGCCCCTTCCCCAAAATCCCCTCACGGAGGTGACCCCTCCCCCAAAATCCCCTCATGGAAATGACCCCTCTCCAAAATCCCCCTCAGAGAGGTGCCCCCCCAAATCCCCTCATGGAGCTGCCCCCTCCCCAAATCCCCTCACGGAGGTGCCCCCCCCCCCCAAATCCCCTCAGAGAGGTGACTCCCCCCCAAATTCCCTCACGGAGGTGCCCCCCCCCCCCCAAAACCCCCTCATGGAGCTGCCCCTTCCCCAAAATCCCCCTCACAGAGGTGACCCCCCCCCAAATCCCCTCATGGAGCTGCCCCCTCCCCAAAATCCCCTCACGGAGGGGCCCCCTCCCCAAAATCCCCCTCAGAGAGGTGACCCCCCATCAAAATCCCCTCACGGAGCTGCCCCTTCCCCAAAATCCCCTCACGGAGGTGACCCTTCCTCAAAATCCCCTCACGGAGGTGACCCCTCCTCAAAATCCCCTCACGGAGCTGCCCCCTCCCCAAAATCCCCTCACGGAGCTGCCTCCCCCCCCCAAAATCCCCCCACGGAGGTGACGCCCCCCCCAAATCCTTCTCACAGAGGTGACCCCCCCCAAATCCCCCTCACGCAGCTCCCCCCCCCCCCCCGCCCCCTCAGCCCCTCCAAGGCCCAACACCCTCTATTCCTCCCCCCTTTCCCACCGCCGCCATCCCCGCCGCCCTCTCCCCGCGTCTCCCCGCGCCTCCTCCGGCCGCCCCCCGCCCTCAGGCCCTCACCGGAGCTGCGGCTCATGCGCTTCTCCCAACCCGCGGGCAGCTTCTCCTCCTCCGCCATCTTCCCTTCCCTGCGCCCGCCCAGCGCGGCCCGCCCCCGCCGGCGCGCGAGGGGGCGGGACTAACGCGCCTTTCCCGCGTTCCCATTGGTTGACGGCAACACTGCGCCCTCCTTCGCGCGCTTCCATTGGTGGAGCCGCCTGTCAATCAGACTAGCGGTGAAGCCTCAAAGCGCGCGGGAAGGGCGGGACGGTGGCCGCGCGAGGACAGAAATAAACGCGAACGAGCGGCAAAGCCGCAGCGCCGCTTCCCCCGCCCTGTTCGGGGGTTGCGAGGCCCCGTTCCCGTCCCCACCGGAGCCACGGAACAACCGGAGACTCCAAAAGCACCTTTATTATAAACAAATTCAACGCTCCAGAACGCGCACGGCCGGTTCAAAGCCTCAGCGTGGCGCCGGTTCGGTCACAGCGGGGAGTACCGGGGATGGGGAGGATAACGGGGGACACCGGGGGGACGCGGCAGCCGCTCCTGGTCGTTCATCCCCTCGTGGATCTCATCCGCACCAGGAATTAAGGACAAGGGGGGATTTTGGGAAGGGGGGCGAGGGGTGCGGACCCTTACCCGGGACCTCCGGAGCCTTCCCGGGACCCCTCAGGGGCCTCCCGGTGCCTCCGGAACCTCCCCCCGCACCCCCGGTACCTCCAGGCCGCCGGTGTGATGGAGGCCGGAAGTGACGCTGCGTTCCCCAGGAAGTGACATCACGCGCATACCGGTTGCCGGAAGCGTTGCCTGGCAACGGCGTTTGTTGTTGGCAACGGCCAAGATGGCGGCAGGAGCGGCCCGGGCCCCTCCGCTGGTGGGTACTGGGGGTTACTGGGAGCTACTGGGAGGGCACTGGGGGGGCGAGCGGGGGTCGCTGGGGTTCCATGGGGGGCTCTGAGGGGTCGCCGCGGGGCACTGGGAGGGAACTGGGAGTTACCGGGCGGGGGTCGCTGGGGTTCCATGGGGGGCTCTGAGGGGTCACTGGGGGTTACTGGGAGGGGAAAATGGTGCCCGGAGCCGCCCTTTTTTTCCCGCCCTTTTTTTCCCGCCCTTTTTTCCCCGCCCTCTTCCCGCCCCTCAGGGACTCGGCGCCATTTTGGGCCCTTTTGACGCCAAATCCTGTGGAATTCTGGCCGGGAATGTGGCCGGGAATGGCCCTGGTTCCGCCCCCGGCCCCCGGCGAGGAAATCCCATGGCGTTCCCAGGTCTCCGTGCCCCCGGAACTGCGGGATTCGTTCCCAAATCCTGGCCTTTTTTGGGGGTAATTCCCGATTTTTTCCGGTTTTCCAGGTTGGTTTCTTTCCGTATTTGGAGGCGGCCGCTCCGGGGTTTTGAGGATTCGCCGCGGTTTTGATCCAGAGGAAGGAGGAAAATCCACGAAAATCCAACGATCCCAGTCCTGATCCTGATCCCATTGATCCCATTGATTCCAATCCCAATCCCACTGATCCCAATCCTGATCCCAATGATCCAAGTGATCCCAATGACCCCAATGATCCCAATGATGCCAATGATCCCAATCCTGATCCAAATGATCCCAATGATCCCGCTGATCCTGATCCCAGTCCTGATCCCAGTTATTTCCATCCCAATGATCCCAATGATCCCAATGATCCCAATCCTGCTGATCCTGATCCCAGTGATCTCAATCTTGATCCCAGTCCTGATCCCGATCCCAATGATTCAAATAATCCCAATGATCCCAATAATCCCAATGATCCCAATCCCGCCGATCCCGATCCCAGTCCTGATCCCAGTTATTCCCATCCCACTAATCCCAATCCTGATCCAAATAATCCCAGTGATCCCAACGAGCCCAAAAATCCCAATGATCCCGATCCCAATCCTGATCCCGATCCCAATGATCCCAATGATCCCAATGATCCCAATGATCCCAATCCCAACGATCCCAACGATCCTGATCCCACCAATCCCACAAATCCCGATCCCAACGATCCCAATCCCGATCCCAACGATCCCAATCCCGATCCCACCGATCCCGACCCCGTAGCGGATCCTGACGCGGCGCACGCGGAGCGAGCGCTTCTGGATCGGCCTCACGGAGCGGAATTCCGAGGGAAACCGGGAACGGCTCGACGGCCCCGACCGCGGATCCGCCCTCACGTGAGCCCAAATCCCAGGATTTCACCCCAAAATCGGGATTGGGATTTTGGGGGGGATTTTATTTTGGAATTTTCCTCAAAAATGCCCCAAACTTTGGGATTTTTTGGGGGAAATTTTTGGGAATTTTTTCCTCAAAAATGCCCCAAATGGTGGGATTTTTTGGGGGGAATTTTGGGAATTTTTTCCTCAAAAATGCCCCAAACTTTGGGATTTTTTTGGGAATTTTTTCCTCAAACATCCCCCAAATGTTGGGGGTTTTTTTGGGGAATTTTGGGAATTTTTTCCTCAAAAATGCCCCAAATGTTGGGATTTTTTGGGGAATTTTGGGAATTTTTTCCTCAAAAATGCCCCAAATGTTGGGATTTTTTGGGGGAATTTTGGGAATTTTTTCCTCAAAAATGCCCCAAATGTTGGGATTTTTGGGGGGAATTTTGGGAATTTTTTCCTGCAAAAATCCCCCAAATGTTGGGATTTTTTGGGGGGAATTTTGGGAATTTTTTCCTCAAAAATCCCCCAAACTTTGGGATTTTTTTTGGGAATTTTTTCCTCAAACATCCCCCAAATGTTGGGATTTTTTTGGGAATTTTGGGATTTTTTTCCTCAAAAATCCCCCAAATGTTGGGGTTTTTTTGGGGAATTTTGGGAATTTTTTCCTCAAAAATGCCCCAAATGTTGGGATTTTTTGGGGGAATTTTGGGAATTTTTTCCTCAAAAATGCCCCAAATGTTGGGATTTTTTGGGGGAATTTTGGGAATTTTTTCCTGCAAAAATCCCCCAAATGTTGGGATTTTTTGGGGGGAATTTTGGGAATTTTTTCCTCAAAAATCCCCCAAATGTTGGGGATTTTTTTGGGGAATTTTGGGAATTTTTTCCTCAAACATCCCCCAAATGTTGGGATTTTTTGGGGGGAATTTTGGGAATTTTTTCCTCAAAAATGCCCCAAATGTTGGGGTTTTTTTTGGGGAATTTTGGGAATTTTTTCCTCAAAAATGCCCCAAATGTTGGGATTTTTTGGGGGAAATTTTTGGGAATTTTTTCCTCAAAAATCCCCCAAACTTTGGGATTTTTTTGGGAATTTTTTCCTCAAACATCCCCCAAATGTTGGAATTTTTTTGGGGAATTTTGGGAATTTTTTCCTCAAAAATCCCCCAAACTTTGGGATTTTTTTGGGAATTTTGGGAATTTTTTCCTCAAAAATCCCCCAAATGTTGGGGGTTTTTTGGGGAATTTTGGGAATTTTTTCCTCAAAAATGCCCCAAATGTTGGGATTTTTTGGGGGAATTTTGGGAATTTTTTCCTCAATAATGCCCCAAATGTTGGGGGTTTTTTTGGGGAATTTTGGGAATTTTTTCCTCAAAAATCCCCCAAATGTTGGGATTTTTTGGGGGAATTTTGGGAATTTTTTCCTCAAACATCCCCCAAATGTTGGGGTTTTTTTTGGGAATTTTGGGAATTTTTTCCTGCAAAAATCCCCCAAATGTTGGGATTTTTTTTGGGAATTTTGGGAATTTTTTCCTCAAAAATCCCCCAAATGTTGGGATTTTTTGGGGGGAATTTTGGGAATTTTTTCCTCAAAAATCCCCCAAATGTTGGGAATTTGGGGAATTTTCTCCTCCAAAAAATGGCCCAAAAATTGAGGTTTGGGTATTTCCCCTCCAAATTTTGGGATTTTGGGAATTTCCTCCCAAAAAAATCCCCCCCAAAATTGGAATTTCCACCAAAAAAAATCCTCCAAATGTTGGGATTTTTATGGAATTTCCCCCCCCAAATTGGAATTTTGGGGAATTTCCTCAAAAAAAATCCCCCAAATATTGGAATTTTGGGAATTTCCTCCCAAGAAATATCCCAAAAATTGGGATTTGGGGATTTTCCTCTCCCAAATTTGGAGATTTAGGGATTGTGGGATTGTTCCCCCCACAAATGCTGGGATTTGGGAATTTTTCTTCCTCCCAAAAAAACCCCAAATATTGGAATTTGGGGATTTTTCCCCACCAAAGATTGGAATTTGGGGAATTTCCTCCCGAAAAACCCCCCAAAAATTGGAATTTGGGGAATTTCCTCCCAAAAAATCCCCCAAAAATTGGAATTTGGGGAATTTCCTCCCAAAAAATCCCCTAAAAATTGGAATTTGGGGAATTTCCTCCCAAAAAATCCCCCAAAAATTGGAATTTGGGGAATTTCCTCCCAAAAAATCCCCTAAAAATTGGAATTTGGGGAATTTCCTCCCAAAAAATCCCCCAAAACTGGAATTTTTTTCCAGAATTTTTTATTCCCAATCCCAATTTTTCCTCCCAGGTTTTGGAGGGAGGGGGAGCCCAGCAAGGGCGGGAATAGCGAGAGTTGCTCGGGAATTTTTGGGGAATAAAAGGAAGATTCCCGCTCCGGTTTGGGGTCTGGATCGGTGTCCCGAGGGAAATTTGGGATTTTCCAGAATTTTCCAGAATTTTTGGGGGTGGTTCGGGATGGAAATTCCCGGGATTTGGGGGTGGTTTTAAGGGAAAACTCGCTGGGGGATTTGGGAATTGGGTTCGTCCCTTCTGGATCCCCCAAATCCCTTCTGGATCCCCCCAAATCCCTTCTGGATCCCCCCAAATCCCCTCTGGATCCCCCAAATCCCCTCTGGATTCCCCAAATCCCCTCTGGATCCCCCCAAATCCCTTCTGGATCCCCCAAATTCCTTCAGGATCCCCCCAAATCCCCTCTGGATCCCCCTAAATTCCCTCTGGATCCCCCCAAATCCCCTCTGGATCCCCCCAGATTCCCCCCAACTTTCCCAGGAAAAGTGGGGGGGGGGGGTGGATCCCGGTTTTTGGGGGATTCTGGGTTTTGGGGGTCCCGGTTTTTGGGGGGTCCCCACATAAGGGGCGGGACCCCATTTTGGGGGCGTTCCCAAACTGGATTTGGGGGGGCGGGTCCCGGTTTTGGGTGGGGGTCCCGCGGCCACGGGGGGTCCCGGTTTTGGGGTCACTCCTGGTTTTTTTGGGGTCACTCCTGGTTTTTTTTGTGTCGCTCCCGGTTTTTGGGGGCGGTTCCCGGTTCTTGGGGTCGCTCCCGGTTTTTTCGGGGGGTCTGACGGGGGTCCCGGGGCCGCTCCCGCCCTCCCCGTGCGCGCCCCCGGCCCCTCCCACGGGAGCGCGCACGGGCGGGGGCTGCGCCAGCACCGGGGCCCGCTCCGCTCGTCCCGGTGGCCCCGTCCCGATCCTGGTGGCCCCGTCCCGGTGGCCCGATCCCCATCCCGATTCCGGTGTCCCCATCCCGATCCCGGTGGCCCGATCCCGGTGGCCCCGTCCCGGTGTCCCCGTCCCGATCCCGGTGTCCTCATCCCGGCGTCCTCATCCCGGTGGCCCCGTCCCGGTGGCCCCGATCCCGATCCCGGTGGCCCCATCCCGGTGGCCCCGTCCCGGTGTCCCCATCTTGATCCCGGTGGCCCCGTCTCGGTGGCCCCATCCCGGTGGCCCCGTCCCCGTCCCGGTGGCCCCATCCCGATCCCGGTGTCCCCGTCCCGGTTTCCCGGTCCTTATCCCGGTCCTGCTGTCCCCATCTCGATCCCGGTGTCCCCGTCCCGGTGGCCCCATCCCCGTCCCGATCCCGGTGTCCCCGTCCCGGTTTCCCGGTCCCCATCTCGATCCCGGTGGCCCCATCCCCGTCCCGATCCCGGTGTCCCCGTCCCGGTTTCCCGGTCCTTATCCTGGTCCCGGTGTCCCCACCCCCATCCCGGTGGCCCCACCTCGATCCCGGTGTCCCCATCCCGGTGGCCCCATCCCGGTGTCCCCATCCCCGTCCCGGTGTCCCCATCCCGATCCCGGTGTCCCCGTCCCGGTTTCCCGGTCCCCATCTCGATCCCGGTGGCCCCATCCCGATCCCGGTGTCCCCGTCCCGGTTTCCCGGTCCTTATCCTGGTCCCGATGTCCCCACCTCGATCCCGGTGTCCCCATCCCGGTGTCCCCATCCCCATCCCGGTGGCCCCATCCCGGTGAGTGCCACGAGGCGGCACCGGCACCGCGACACCGGGGCTCTGCTCGGGGCCGCCGTGTCCCGACAGTCGCGATTGGGAGGAACAGCGCGAGCAGGAGCGAGCCCGGCACCGGGGGCGGTTCCGTGGCTGCTCGGGAGCACCGGGAGGAGCCGCGGGAGGAGCCCGGGGAGGCACCGGGGAGGCACCGCTTCTCCCTGGCTCCGGTGCTTTCCCGGTTTCTTCCCAGCTTTTCCCGGTCTCTTCCCGGTATTTCCCCCTCTCCGCTCCGGTCTCTCCCCGGTTTTTCCCCCCTCTCCGCTCCCGGTGCTTTCCCGGTTTTCCCCCCGCTCCATTCCCGGTCTCTTCCCGGTTTTTCCCCTCTCTCCGCTCCGGTCTCTTCCCGGTTTTTCCCCTCTCTCCGCTCCGGTCTCTTCCCGGTTTTTCCCCCTCTCCGCTCCCGGTCTCTTCCCGGTTTTCCCCCGCTCCGCTCCCGGTGCTTTCCCGGTTTTTCCCCTCTCTCCGCTCCGGTCTCTTCCCGGTTTTTCCCCTCTCTCCGCTCCGGTCTCTTCCCGGTTTTTCCCCTCTCTCCGCTCCCGGTGCTTTCCCGGTTTTTCCCCTCTCTCCGCTCCGGTCTCTTCCCGGTTTTTCCCCCTCTCCGCTCCCGGTCTCTTCCCGGTTTTTCCCCCCTCTCCGCTCCCGGTGCTTTCCCGGTTTTCCCCCGCTCCGCTCCGGTCTCTTCCCGGTTTTTCCCCCTCTCCGCTCCCGGTGCTTTCCCGGCTTTCCCCCTCTCCGCTCCGGTCTCTTCCCGGTTTTTCCCCCTCTCCGCTCCGGTGCTTTCCCGGTTTTTCCCCCTCTCCGCTCCGGTCTCTTCCCGGTTTTTCCCCCTCTCCGCTCCGGTCTCTTCCCGGTTTTTCCCCCTCTCCGCTCCGGTCTCTTCCCGGTTTTTCCCCCGCTCCGCTCCCGGTGCTTTCCCGGTTTTTCCCCCTCTCCGCTCCGGTCTCTTCCCGGTTTTTCCCCCTCTCCGCTCCCGGTGCTTTCCCGCTTTTCCCCCGCTCCATTCCCGCTGGTTTTCCCGATCCTTTCCCCGTCCATTCCCGGTCTCTTCCCGCTCCAATCCCGCTCCACTCCCGGGGATTTCTCGGTTCCCTCCCGCTCCATTCCCGGTCTTTTCCCTTTTCCCTTCCCGCTTCTCCCCCGTTCCCATCCCGGTCTTTTCCCGGTTTTTCCTCGCTCCGCTCCCGGTGCTTCACCGCATCCTCCCCGCTCCATTCCCGGGGCTTTCCCGGTCCTTCCCCGCTCCATTCCCGGGGCTTTCCCGGTTTTTCCCCTCTCCAATCCCGGTTTTTCCCCGCTCCCATCCCGGTCTCTCCCCCGCTCCCATCCCCGTCTCTTCCCGGTCCTCCCCCTCTCCAATCCCGGTTTTTCCCCGCTCCCATCCCGGTCTCTTCCCGGTTTTCCCGACGTTTCCTCTCCCCCGCAGCCGCCGGGATGAAGCCGGAGGAGGCTCCGTCCTGCCGGGAGCAGGGAACGCCGCTCCTGGGATTCGGTGAGTGCCGGGAATACCGGGAATAACAGCGGGACATTCCCAGCTCTTCAGAATCCCGGGATTTTCCCCCATCCGCAACTTCCAGCGGGATCGCGGCCCCGCCCGCGCTTCCCGAAATCCCCGAAATTCCCTCCCCGCGATCCCGAAATTCCCCCTCGGATCCCGAAATTCCCCCTCGCATCCCGAAATTCCCTCCCCGCGATCCCGAAATTCCCCCTCGCATCCCGAAATTCCCTCCCCGCGATCCCGATTTTCCCTCCCCGCGGTCCCGAAATTCCCCCTCGGATCCCGAAATTCCCCCTCGGATCCCCAAATTCCCTCTCGGATCCCGATTTTCCCTCCCCGCGATCCCCAAATTCCCCCTCGGATCCCGATTTTCCCTCCCCGGGATCCCGAAATTCCCCCTCGGATCCCCAAATTCCCCCTCGGATCCCCAAATTCCCTCTCGGATCCCGAAATTCCCTCCCCGCGGTCCCGAAATTCCCCCTCGGATCCCGAATTTCCCTCCCGGATCCCCAAATTCCCTCCCCGCCATCCCAACCCCCGACCCCTCTGGAAAATCCCTTTGGAACCCGCGGGTTTTTCCCGATTTTCCCGGATTTTGGGCTGCGGGCCCCTCTCCCGTGGGGGTTTCCCCGCTCCTGGGGAAGGGAAAAACTCGGGATAATCCGGGAGAACCCCGGGACGAGGCTTCCCCCTCTTTTCTCCCGGCATTTCGGGATTTTTTCCCCAATTCCCGGGTCCCTTTTCCCGTTTTTTTCCCGCTGTTTTCCTCTTTATCCCGATTTTTTTTCCCCTTTTCCCAATCCCGGCTTTTTTGTTGTTGTTTTTAGGCAGAATTCCCGTGGGGTTTTTTTTTTCTCATTTTCCCCTCCTTTTCCCGGGCTGGAATCCAGGATTTTCCTGGGATTTTTCCCTGATCCCACATTCCCAGAGATCCCTGGAGATCCATCCTCATTCCCCCTTCAATTATTCCCGGTTTTTTTCCTCTTAAATTAAACGGGAATTGGGATTTCAAATCCCTGAATTTTCAACCCGCGGGCGGAGAAAAAAAAAAAAAAAAAACAACCCTGGATTGGGAAAGATAAAAATCCATGGAAAACCTCGGGAATGGGAGAAAAATCCATGGAAAACCCGAATGATCCCGGTTTATCCCCTTTCTTTTCCCCTTTCCCGATGATTCCAGGGATTTTGGGAAAGGGAAAACTGGGCTGGATCGGTTTTTTCCTTTTTTTTTTTTCTTGGAAAAAACCTGGAATTTGGGATCATCCTTGGAGTGGGAAAGTGGGAAAAAAATTCCCAGAACTTGGGGGGGGGGGAGGAGGGGGGAAAGAAACCCCCCCAACCCTGGGAAAGGTTGGGAATATTCCCGGAGAGGGGGAAAATCCCAGGTTTTTTCTGGATTTGTGCTGGGGTCGGGGCTCCCCCTTGGAATTCCGGGGTCCAGATTGGAGCTGGGATGGGAATTTGGGGCCGAATGGAATCCGGGATCAAAAATTCCAAGTGAACCCCGGGATCAAAAATTCCAAGTGAACCCCGGGATCAAAAATTCCAAGCGCACCCCGGGATCAAAAATTCCAAGCGCACCCCGGGATCAAAAATTCCAAGCGAACCCCGGGATCAAAAATTCCAAGTGAACCCCGGGATCAAAAATTCCAAGCGCACCCCGGCCTCGGGGGCTCCCCTCGCTCCCGTTTTTCCCGGGATTTTCGTCCTCCATCCCCGGCATCCGGGGGAGGTTGGGGCCGGATTTTTCCCGGGATTCGGGCGGATAAAAAGCGGGAATGGCCTCGGCGAGGGGAGGAGGAGGCGCTGCCAGGCCCGGCCCCTTCCCAGCTCCCGATCCCGATCGGAATTTTCCCCTCCCTCCCTCCCTCTTTTCCTTTGAGGAGCCGCCAGCGATGGAGGCCGGGATAAGGGCGGAGGGGGAGGAAAAAATTCCCGAAAATCCGGAGCGCCAAAAAAGCCCCGAATCCCGGGAAAATGGAGCGGGATTCCTTCCCAAAAATCCCCCCCCAAAATCCCCCCCCAAAAATCCCTTTGGATTTCTGGGAGCTCCCCCTGGAATTCCTCCTCTCTGCAGCCCAGCTTTTCCCGAATTTCCCCGGTTTTCCCCAAATTTCCCCGTTTTCTCCCCGAATTTCCCCATTTTCCTCCGCATTCTCCTGGTTTTCCCTGAATTTCCCCCATTTTCCCCAAATTTCCCCATTTTCCCCTCAAATTTCCCTAATTTCTCCCCAAATTTCCCCATTTTCCTCCGAATTCTCCCATTTTCCCCTCAATTTTCCCCATTTTCCCTAAATTTCCCCATTTTCTCCCCAAATTTCCCCATTTTCCTCTGCATTCTCCCATTTTCCCCTGAATTTCCCCATTTTCCCCTCATTTTTCCCCATTTTCCCTAAATTTCCCCATTTTCTCCCAGAATTTCCCCATTTTCCTCCGCATTCTCCTGGTTTTCCCTGAATTTCCCCCATTTCCCCCAAATTTCCCCATTTTCCCCTCAAATTTCCCTAATTTCTCCCCAAATTTCCCCATTTTCCTCCGAATTCTCCCATTTTCCCCTCAATTTTCCCCATTTTCCCTAAATTTCCCCATTTTCTCCCCAAATTTCCCCATTTTCCTCCGCATTCTCCCATTTTCCCCTGAATTTCCCCATTTTCCCCTCAAATTTCCCCATTTTCCCCTCAAATTTCCCCATTTTCCCCTCAATTTTCCCCATTTTCTCCCCGAATTTCCCCATTTTCCTCCGCATTCTCCCGTTTTTCCCTGAATTTCTCCATTTTCCCCCCAAATTCCCCCAATTTTCTCCCAAATTCTCCCATTTTTCCCCCAAACTCCCCCATTCCCCCCCCCGAATTCCCGTTTTTTCCCCTCACCTCTCCCAATCCTCCCAGAATTCCCATTCTCCCCCCAAATTCCCCCATTTCCCCCCCAAATTCTCCCATTTTCCCCCAAATTTTCCCTGTTTGCTCCCCAAATTCTCCCATTCCCCCCCAAATTCTCCCAATTTTTCCCCATTTTCTCCCAAATTCCCCCATTTCCCCCCAGAATTCCCGTTTTTTTCCCCATTTCCCCCCAGAATTCCCGTTTTTCCCCTGATTTCCCCCCAGAATTCCCGTTTTTCCCCTGATTTCCCCCCAGAATTCCCGTTTTTTCCCCATTCCCCCCAGAATTCCCATTTTTTTCCCCAAACTCCCCCATTCCCCCCAGATTTCCCCTTTTTTTCCCCCAAACTCCCCCATTTCCCCCCAGAATTCCCATTTTTTTCCCCATTCCCCCCAGATTTCCCCTTTTTTTCCCCCCAAACTCCCCCATTCCCCCCAGAATTTCCATTTTTTCCCCATCTCCCCCAGAATTCCCATTTTTTTTCCCCATTTCCCCCCCAGAATTCCCAGTTTTTTCCCCCAAACTCCCCCATTCCCCCCCAGAATTCCCATTTTCCCCTGATTTCCCCCCAGAATTCCCGGTTTTTTCCCCCAAACTCCCCCATTCCCCCCCAGAATTCCTGTTTCTCCCCCATTTCCCCCCAGAATTCCCGTTTCTCCCTGATTTCCCCCCAGAATTCCCGTTTTTTTCCCCAAACTCCCCCATTTCCCCCCAGAATTCCCGTTTTTCTCCCATTCCCCCCCAGAATTCCCGTTTTTTCCCCTGATTTCCCCCCAGAATTCCCGTTTTTTTCCCCTGAACTCCCCCATTTCCCCCAAAATTCCCATTTTTTCCCCATTTCCTCCCAGAATTCCCGTTTTTTTCCCCCGAACTCCCCCAGTCCCCCCCAGAATTCCCATTTTCCCCTGATTTCCCCCCAGAATTCCCGTTTTTTCCCCAAACTCCCCCATTCTCCCCCAGAATTCCCATTTTTTTCCCCATTTCCCCCCAGAATTCCCGTTTTTTCCCCCGAACTCCCCCATTCCCCCCAGATTTCCCCTTTTTTTCCCCTGAACTCCCCCATTCCCCCCAGAATTCCCCTTTTTTTCCCCAAACTCCCCCATTTCCCCCCAGATTTCCCCTTTTTTTCCCCCAAACTCCCCCAGTCCCCCCAGAATTCCCGTTTTTCCCCTGATTTCCCCCCAGAATTCCCGGTTTTTTCCCCAAACTCCCCCATCCCCCCCAGAATTCCCATTTTTTTCCCCATTCCCCCCCAGAATTCCCGTTTCTCCCCCATTTCCCCCCCCAGAATTCCCATTTTCTCTTCCCCCCTGACCTCTCCCCTGCACCCCGCAGCTCCATCCTCCCACCAGGATCCCCGGGATCCCCAGGATCACCAGGATCACCTGAATCACTGGGATCCCCGGAATCACCTGAATCCCCAGGATCACCGGGATCACCGGAATCCCCAGGATCACCGGAATCCCCAGGATCCCCCGGATCCCCGGGATCCCCGGGAGCTCTGTGCCGGCTGCCGGTGCCCGATCTCCGACCGTTTCCTGCTGCGCGTCAACGAGCGCTCGTGGCACGAGCGGTGCCTGCGCTGCTGCGCCTGCGCCCGGCCGCTCTCGGGGAGCTGCTTCGCCCGCGAGCGCCGCCTCTACTGCCGGCCCGACTACGAGAAGTCAGTGCTGCCCTCCCCAGCCCCCTCTGCCCAAGATTTCCCAGCCTTTTCCCAAGATTTCCCGCCCTTTTCCCGGGATTTCCCACCTTTTTCCCCGATTTCCCACTCTTTTCCCAAGATTTCCCCCCCTTTTCCCGCAAACGCCGCCTCTGCTGCCAGCCCAACTACAAGAAGTCAGTGCTGCCCTCCCCAGCCCCTTTTTCCTGGGATTTCCCAAGATTTCCCCCCTTTTTGCCGGGATTTCCCACTCTTTTCCCATCCTTTCCCATCCTTTTCCCATCCTTTCCCCCCCTTTTCCCCAGATTTCCCATCCTTTTCCCACCCTTTTCCCAAGATTTCCGCCCCTTTTCCCGCGAGCGCCGCCTCTGCTGCCGGCCCAACTGCGAGAAGTCAGTGCTGCCCTCCCCAGTCCCTTTTTCCTGGGATTTCCCCCCTTTTCCCTGGATTTCCCATCCTTTTCCCATCCTTTCCCCCCCTTTTCCCAGGATTTCCCATCCTTTTCCCACTCTTTTCCCCTGTTTTCCCACCCTTTTCCCATCCTTTCCCACCCTTTTCCCAAGATTTCCCCCCCTTTTCCCGCGAGCGCCGCCTCTACTGCCGGCCCGACTGCAAGAAGTCAGTGCTGCCCTCCCCAGCCCCTTTTTCCTGGGATTTCTCAGCCTTTTCCTGGGATTTCCCCCCTTTTTCCCCGGATTTCCCCCCCTTTTCCCCAGATTTCCCATCCTTTCCCACTCTTTTCCCCTGTTTTCCCACCCTTTTCCCAAGATTTCCGCCCCTTTTCCCGCGAGCGCCGCCTCTGCTGCCGGCCCGACTGCGAGAAGTCAGTGCTGCCCTCCCCAGTCCCTTTTTCCTGGGATTTCCCCCCTTTTCCCTGGATTTCCCATCCTTTTCCCATCCTTTCCCCCCCTTTTCCCAGGATTTCCCATCCTTTTCCCACTCTTTTCCCCTGTTTTCCCACCCTTTTCCCCAGATTTCCCACCCTTTTCCCAAGATTTCCCCCCTTTTCCCGCGAGCGCCGCCTCTGCTGCCGGCCCGACTGCGAGAAGTCAGTGCTGCCCTCCCCAGCCTCTTTTTCCTGGGATTTCCCCCCTTTTCCCAGGATTTCCCATCCTTTTCCCACTCTTTTCCCCTGTTTTCCCACCCTTTTCCCAGGATTTCCCACCCTTTTCCCAAGATTTCCCCCCCTTTTCCCGCAAACGCCGCCTCTGCTGCCGGCCCGACTACAAGAAGTCAGTGCTGCCCTCCCCAGTCCCTTTTTCCTGGGATTTCCCCCCTTTTCCCTGGATTTCCCATCCTTTTCCCATCCTTTCCCCCCCTTTTCCCAGGATTTCCCATCCTTTTCCCACTCTTTTCCCCTGTTTTCCCACCCTTTTCCCCAGATTTCCCACCCTTTTCCCAAGATTTCCCCCCTTTTCCCGCGAGCGCCGCCTCTGCTGCCGGCCCAACTGCGAGAAGTCAGTGCTGCCCTCCCCAGTCCCTTTTTCCTGGGATTTCCCCCCTTTTCCCTGGATTTCCCATCCTTTTCCCATCCTTTCCCACCCTTTTCCCAAGATTTCCCCCCTTTTTCCCCGGATTTCCCACTCTTTTCCCAAGATTTCCCCCCCTTTTCCCGCAAACGCCGCCTCTGCTGCCGGCCCAACTACAAGAAGTCAGTGCTGCCCTCCCCAGCCCCTTTTTCCTGGGATTTCCCAAGATTTCCCCCCTTTTTGCCGGGATTTCCCACTCTTTTCCCATCCTTTCCCATCCTTTTCCCATCCTTTCCCCCCTTTTCCCCAGATTTCCCATCCTTTTCCCACCCTTTTCCCAAGATTTTCCCCCCTTTTCCCGCAAACGCCGCCTCTGCTGCCGGCCCGACTACGAGAAGTCAGTGCTGCCCTCCCCAGCCCCTTTTTGCCGGGATTTCCCCCCTTTTTCCCATCCTTTCCCATCCTTTTCCCATCCTTTCCCCCCCTTTTCCCCAGGATTTCCCATCCTTTTCCCACCCTTTTCCCAAGATTTTCCCCCCTTTTCCCGCGAGCGCCGCCTCTGCTGCCGGCCTGACTACAAGAAGTCAGTGCTGCCCTCCCCAGCCCCTTTTTCCTGGGATTTCCCCCCTTTTCCCTGGATTTCCCATCCTTTTCCCACTCTTTTCCCCTGTTTTCCCACCCTTTTCCCAGGATTTCCCCCCTTTTTCCCCAGATTTCCCACTCTTTTCCCAAGATTTCCCCCCCTTTTCCCGCAAACGCCGCCTCTGCTGCCAGCCCAACTACAAGAAGTCAGTGCTGCCCTCCCCAGCCCCTTTTTCCTGGGATTTCCCAAGATTTCCCCCCTTTTTGCCGGGATTTCCCACTCTTTTCCCATCCTTTCCCATCCTTTTCCCATCCTTTCCCCCCTTTTCCCCAGATTTCCCATCCTTTTCCCACTCTTTTCCCAAGATTTTCCCCCCTTTTCCCGCAAACGCCGCCTCTGCTGCCGGCCCGACTACGAGAAGTCAGTGCTGCCCTCCCCAGCCCCTTTTCCTGGGATTTCCCAGCCTTTTCCCGGGATTTCCCCCCTTTTTCCCTGGATTTCCCCCCCTTTTCCCAGGATTTCCCATCCTTTTCCCACTCTTTTCCCCTGTTTTCCCACCCTTTTCCCCAGATTTCCCACCCTTTTCCCAAGATTTCCCCCCTTTTCCCGCAAACGCCGCCTCTGCTGCCGGCCCAACTACAAGAAGTCAGTGCTGCCCTCCCCAGTCCCTTTTTCCTGGGATTTCCCCCCTTTTCCCTGGATTTCCCATCCTTTTCCCATCCTTTCCCCCCCTTTTCCCAGGATTTCCCATCCTTTTCCCACTCTTTTCCCCTGTTTTCCCACCCTTTTCCCCAGATTTCCCACCCTTTTCCCAAGATTTCCGCCCCTTTTCCTGCAAACGCCGCCTCTGCTGCCGGCCCGACTACGAGAAGTCAGTGCTGCCCTCCCCAGCCTCTTTTTCCTGGGATTTCCCCCCTTTTCCCTGGATTTCCCATCCTTTTCCCATCCTTTTCCCACCCTTTTCCCAAGATTTCCCCCCCTTTTCCCGCGAGCGCCGCCTCTGCTGCCGGCCCAACTACGAGAAGTCAGTGCTGCCCTCCCCAGCCCCTTTTTCCTGGGATTTCCCAAGATTTCCCCCCTTTTTCTCGGGATTTCCCACCCTTTTCCCGGGATTTCCCACCTTTTTCCCCGGTTTCCCACTCTTTTCCTGGGTTTCCGCCCCTTTTCCTGCGAGCGCCGCCTCTGCTGCCGGCCCGACTACGAGAAGTCAGTGCTGCCCTCCCCAGCCCCTTTTCCTGGGATTTCTCAGCCTTTTCCCGGGATTTCCCCCCTTTTTCCCTGGATTTCCCATCCTTTTCCCCAGATTTCCCATCCTTTCCCACTCTTTTCCCCCGTTTTCCCACCCTTTTCCCAAGATTTCCGCCCCTTTTCCCGCAAACGCCGCCTCTGCTGCCGGCCCGACTGCGAGAAGTCAGTGCTGCCCTCCCCAGCCCCTTTTCCTGGGATTTCCCCCCTTTTCCCGGGATTTCCCAAGATTTCCTCAATCCCAGGGGTTTTTTATGGAATTCTCCGGCTCCTTTTCCCATTAAATCCCCCAAATCCCAGGATTTTTCCCATGGAATTCTCCGGCTCCTTTTCCCATTAAACCCCCAAATCCCAGGATTTTTCCCATGGAATTCCCTGGCTCCTTTTCCCATGGAATTCCCTGGCTCCTTTTCCCATTAAATCCCCCAAATCCCAGGGTTTTTCCCATGGAATTCCCTGGCTCCTTTTCCCATTAAACCCCCAAATCCCGGGGGGTTTTTATGGAATTCTCCGGCTGCTCAATCCCAGGATTTTTCCCATGGAATTCTCCGGCTCCTTTTCCCATTAAACCCCCAAATCCCAGGATTTTTCCCATGGACTTCCCTGGCTCCTTTTCCCATGGAATTCCCTGGCTCCTTTTCCCATTAAATCCCTCAAATCCCAGATTTTTTCCCATGGAATTCCCTGGCTCCTTTTCCCATTAAATCCCCAAATCCCAGGATTTTTCCCATGGAATTCTCCGGCTCCTTTTCCCATTAAATCCCCCAAATCCCAGGATTTTTCCCATGGAATTCCCTGGCTCCTTTTCCCATTAAATCCCCCAAATCCCAGGGGGTTTTTATGGAATTCTCCGGCTCCTTTTCCCATTAAACCCCCAAATCCCAGGATTTTTCCCATGGAATTCTCCGGCTCCTTTTCCCATTAAAACCCCCAAATCCCAGGATTTTTCCCATGGAATTCTCCGGCTCCTTTTCCCATTAAACCCCCAAATCCCAGGATTTTTCCCATGGAATTCCCTGGCTCCTTTTCCCATTAAATCCCCCAAATCCCAGGGTTTTTCCCATGGAATTCTCCGGCTCCTTTTCCCATTAAATCCCCCAAATCCCAGGATTTTTCCCATGGAATTCTCCGGCTCCTTTTCCCATTAAACCCCCAAATCCCAGGGGGTTTTTATGGAATTCTCCGGCTGCTCAATCCCAGGATTTTTCCCATGGAATTCTCCGGCTCCTTTTCCCATTAAATCCCCCAAATCCCAGGATTTTTCCCATGGAATTCTCCGGCTCCTTTTCCCATTAAATCCCCCAAATCCCAGGATTTTTCCCATGGAATTCTCCGGCTCCTTTTCCCATTAAACCCCCAAATCCCAGGATTTTTCCCATGGAATTCCCTGGCTCCTTTTCCCATTAAACCCCCAAATCCCGGGGGGTTTTTATGGAATTCTCCGGCTGCTCAATCCCAGGATTTTTCCCATGGAATTCTCCGGCTCCTTTTCCCATTAAATCCCCCAAATCCCAGGATTTTTCCCATGGAATTCTCCGGCTCCTTTTCCCATTAAATCCCCCAAATCCCAGGATTTTTCCCATGGAATTCTCCAGCTCCTTTTCCCATTAAATCCCCCAAATCCCAGGATTTTTCCCATGGAATTCTCCGGCTCCTTTTCCCATTAAACCCCCAAATCCCAGGATTTTTCCCATGGAATTCTCCAGCTCCTTTTCCCATTAAATCCCCCAAATCCCAGGATTTTTCCCATGGAATTCTCCGGCTCCTTTTCCCATTAAATCCCCCAAATCCCAGGATTTTTCCCATGGAATTCCCTGGCTCCTTTTCCCATTAAATCCCCCAAATCCCAGGGGGTTTTTATGGAATTCTCCGGCTCCTTTTCCCATTAAATCCCCCAAATCCCAGGGGGTTTTTATGGAATTCTCCAGCTCCTTTTCCCATTAAATCCCCCAAATCCCAGGATTTTTCCCATGGAATTCCCTGGCTCCTTTTCCCATTAAACCCCCAAATCCCAGGATTTTTCCCATGGAATTCTCCGTCTCCTTTTCCCATTAAATCCCCCAAATCCCAGGATTTTTCCCATGGAATTCTCCGGCTCCTTTTCCCATTAAACCCCCAAATCCCAGGATTTCTCCCATGGAATTCCCTGGCTCCTTTTCCCATTAAATCCCCCAAATCCCAGGGTTTTTCCCATGGAATTCCCTGGCTCCTTTTCCCATTAAACCCCCCAAATCCCAGGATTTTTCCCATGGAATTCCCCCTTGCCCGGGGCCCTTTGCCCGGCCCCGCTCCCCCTTCCAGAGGCACCTGGAGGGAGCCTCCCCTCGGAATCCCTTTGAAGTCGGATTTGGGGGAATTCGGGAGGGATCCGAGCCCTTGGAGCCGGTCCCGGCTCTCCTCCTCCTCCTCCTCCTCCTCCTCCTCCTCCTCCTCCCGGAGGAGCCGAATTTTCCTCCCCCTCGGGATTTTTTCGGGATGAACTCGGCTCGAACTCCGCTTCCAGTTCTTCCTTTTCCTGCCTTTTCTCCCGTTTTCCCCTGAATTCTCCCAGTTTCCCCCAAATTTCCCCATTTTCTGCCAAATTCTCCCGTTTTTCCCTGAATTTCCCCCATTTTCTCCCAAATTCGCCCAATTTTCCCCAAACTTCCCCATTTTCCCACCAATTTCTCCCAATTTTCCCCAAACTTCCCCATTTTTCCACCAATTTTTCCCATTTTTCCCCCAAATTCTCTCATTTTCCCCGAATTTCTCCATTTTCCCCCCAAATTCTCCCATTTTCCTCCAAATTCCTTCCAGTTTCCCCCCAAATTCCCCAATTTCCCCCAAATTCTCCCATCTTCCCCTGAATTTCCCCAATTTCCCCCAAATTCTCCCATTTTTCCCCCAAATTCTCCCATCTTCCCCTGAATTTCCCCAATTTCCCCCAAATTCTCCCATTTTTCCCCCAAATTCTCCCATTTTTCCCTGACTTTCCCGTATTTTCTCCCAAATTCTCTCATTTTCCCCAAATTCTCCCATTTTCCCCCAAATTCTCCCATTTTACCCTGAATTCTCCCAATTTCCCCCAAATTCTCCCAATTTCCCCCAAATTCTCCCGTTTTTCCCCCAAATTCTCCCGTTTTTCCCCCAAATTTTCCCATTTTTCCCCATTTCCCCCCATTTTTCCCACTTTTCCCCACTTTTTCCCAATTTTTCCTCACTTCCCCCACTTTTCTCCCCACTTTTTCCCCGGTTTTCCCCACTTTTCCCACTTTTTTCCTTATTTTCCCATTTTTCCCCCCACTCTTCCCATTTTTTCCCCCATTTTCCCAATTTTTTCCCCACTTCTCCCATTTTTTTTCCCACTTCTCCCAATTTTTTCCCACTTTTTCCCAATTTTTCCCCACTTCTCCCAATTCTTTCCCACTTTTTCCCCATTTTCCCCCCGTTTTTCCCTCTTTTCCCCCTTTTTCCACTTTTCCCAGCCTCCCACCCCCCTCAGGGACCACCCAGACCCGAAATTCCCATAAAAAATCCGGGAACAAGAAGCGGAATTCGCCTCCCAGGGGGTTAAAAATCCGGGATTCTCCCATTCCTGGGCAGCTCCGGAGCGGATCCGGGACCTTTCCCGCCCGGAAAAATTCCGGGAACGGGGCCCGGCCCTGGTTAATCTTTAATTCCATGGGGGAGGAGGGAATTCCTGGGAGCTGCAGCGAATTCCAGAGGCAAAAGTCCGGAAAAAGTCGGGATCTGCCTCAAAATCCGAGGGATTCGGGCTTGGGGTTGATTTTTCCCGGTTTTTTGGGGGGGGATTTTGGGGATTTTGGGGATTTTCCTTCCCTGCTCCGGGAGCTTCTGGGGAATTTGGGAATTCGGATTCCGAGGGGTGAGGGAAGGGAAAAACAGGGCTGGGGTTGGGAAATTCAGGAATTCATGGAATTTTTGGGGTGAGGAGCTGGGAAAACGGGGCTGGGGGTGGATTTAGCTGGGGAAATTTGGGAATTCCGGGAAACCCGGAGCCCGTTCCGGGAGGAAATTTGGGATTTTGGTTGGATCCGGCCCTGTTTTCGTGGGATTGGGAATTCCAGGGCTCCTGGACCGGGAATTCCAGCCCTGTTCTGGGAATCCCAATCCCACTTTTCCCATTAAATCCCATTAAATCCCATTAAATCCCATTAAATCCCAGTAAATCCCCCCCAATCCCAGTAAATCCCATTCAATCCCATTCAATCCCAGTAAATCCCATTCAATCCCAGTAAATCCCATTCAATCCCAGTAAATCCCAGTAAATCCCCCCCAATCCCAGTAAATCCCATTCAATCCCATTCAATCCCAGTAAATCCCATTCAATCCCAGTAAATCCCATTCAATCCCAGTAAATCCCAGTAAATCCCCCCCAATCCCAGTAAATCCCATTCAATCCCATTCAATCCCATTCAATCCCATTAAATCCCCCCAATCCCATTAAATCCCAGTAAATCCCATTCAATCCCATTCAATCCCCCCAATCCCATTAAATCCCATTAAATCCCATTAAATCCCAGTAAATCCCATTAAATCCCATTAAATCCCCCCCAATCCCATTAAATCCCAGTAAATCCCATTAAATCCCATTAAATCCCCCCATCCCATTCAATCCCATTCAATCCCATTCAATCCCCCCCAATCCCAGTAAATCCCAGTAAATCCCCCCGATCCCATTCAATCCCATCCATTCCCGGAGCCCTTCCCGCCAAATTAAGCTCGGCAAATGAAGGCAATATGCAAATGAGGCTGATTAGGGACCATCCCCGGCTCCTTTTCCCGCCGGGAATTCCTCGCCCGGATCCGTTCCCGGGAATTTTTGCCGTCGAGCTTTTCCCATTCCCGGCTCCTTTTCCCCTTCTTTCCCGAGGGTTTTTCCCGGTTTTTTCTTTCCCTATTTTTCCCTATTTATTTCCCTAATTTTCCCCCAATTTTTTCCCTATTTCCCCCTTTTTCCCCTATTTTTCCCCTATTTTTCCCTATTTTTCTCTATTTTTTCTCTAATTTCCCCCAATTTTTTCCCTATTTCCCCCTTTTTCCCCCTATTTTTCCCTAATTTTTCCCTACTTTTCCCCAATTTTTCCCCTTTTTTCCCCTTTTTTCCCTATTTTCCCCCTTTTTTCCCTATTTTTCCCCAATTTTTTCCCTATTTTCCCCTTTTCCCCTATTTTTCCCTAATTTTTCCCTACTTTTCCCCAATTTTTCCACTTTTTCCCCCATTTTTTCCCTATTTTTCCCCTTTCCCCCCTATTTTTCCCCTAATTTCCCCCAATTTTTTCCCTATTTTCCCCTTTTCCCCTATTTTTCCCTAATTTTTCCCTACTTTTCCCCAATTTTTCCACTTTTTTCCCCTTTTTTCCCTATTTTTCCCCTTTCCCCCCTATTTTTCCCTATTTCCCCCAATTTTTTCCCTGTTTTCCCCTTTTTCCCCTATTTTTCCCCTAATTTCCCCCAATTTTTTCCCTATTTTCCCCCTTTCCCCATATTTTTCCCTAATTTTTCCCTATTTTTCCCCAATTTTTCCACTTTTTCCCCCTTTTTTCCCTATTTTCCCCTTTTCCCCTATTTTCCCCTATTTTTCCCTAATTTTTCCCTATTTTTCCCCAATTTTTCCACTTTTTCCCCCTTTTTTCCCTATTTTCCCCCTTTTTTCCCTATTTTTCCCTATTTCCCCCAATTTTTTCCGTTTTCCCCTTTTCCCCCTATTTTTTCCCTAATTTTTCCCCAATTTTTTCCCTATTTTTCCCCTTTTCCCCCCTAATTTTCCCCAAATTTTTCCCTATTTTTTCCCCAATTTTTTCCTTATTTTCCCCTTTTTTCCCTATTTTTTCCTCTTTTTCCCCCTATTTTTCCCTATTTCCCCAATTTTCCCCCTCTTTTTCCTTCTTTTCCCCTTTTTTCCCTAATTTTTTCCCCTAATTTTCCCCATTTTCCCCCATTTTTTTTTCTTTCCCTGGTTTTCTCCTGCCCTTTTTTCCTTCTTCCCCAATTCTTTCCCATTTTTCCCTTCTTTCCCTATTTTTCCCTAATATTTCCCCTATTTCCCCCTACTTTCTCCCTATTTTCCCCCTTTTTTCCTTCTTTCCCTATTTTTTCCCTATTTTTCCCCTATTTTCCCCTTTTCCCCCCATTTTCTCCCATTTTTCCCTATTTTTCCCTATTTCCCCTGATTTTTTCCCCTGATTTTTTCCCTATTTTTTCCCTATTTTCCCCCAATTTCCCCCCTATTTTCCCCTGATTTTTTCCCTTTTTCACCCCATTTTTCCCTGTTTTTTCCCTTTTTCCCTTTTTTCCCCTTTTCCCCCTATTTTCCCCTATTTTTTCCCTATTTTCTCCTATTTTTCCCGATTTCCCTCCAATTTTTTCCCAATTTTTTCCCAATTTTTTCCCTATTTTCCCCTGATTTTTTCCCTTTCTCCCCCATTTTTCCCGATTTTTCCCCCGATTTTTCCCTGTATTTTCCCCCCATTTCCCCTGATATTTTTCCCTCTTTTTTCCCTATTCCCCCCATTTTTTCCCTAATTTTTCCCTATTTTCCCCCCTATTTTTTCCCTACTTTCCCCTGATTTTTTCCGTTTTTCGCCCCATTTTTCCCCCCCATTTTCTCCCTATTTTTCCCTATTTTTTCCCAATTTTCCCCTGATATTTTTCCCCACTCCCCCGATTTTTCCCCTATTTTTCCCTATTTTTTTCCTCATTTTCCCCCAATTTTTCCCTGTATTTCCCCCCTATTTTTTCCCTATTTCCCCCCATTTCCCCCTAAATTTTTTCCCCATTTCCCCCCTGATTTTCCCCGATTTTTCCCGATTTTTCCCCATTTCCCCCCATTTTTCCCGATTTTTTTCCCTGTATTTTTCCCCTGATATTTTTCCCCATTTTTCCCAATTTCCCTTCGATTTTTCCCCATTTTCCCCCGATATTTTTCCCCATTTTCCCCGATTTTCCCCTGTATTTTTCCCCTGCTATTTTTCCCCATTTTCCCCCGATATTTTTCCCCATTTTCCCCCATTTTTCCCCATTTTCCCCCGTATTTTTCCCGATTTTCCTCGGGAACGTTCCCGGATTTCCGAGGGAAAATCGGATCCTGTTCCGGAGGAGAAGGGGAACCGGGAGCCCCAAAGCCGGGAATTATTAGCGTTAATTATCAGTAATACTGGTGTGAATTAATATTATTAATTATCCTTTTATTAGTAATAACGATTGATTTTTATTTAATTAGTAGCTATTATTAATCTTTCTTTTATTTGCAGTTATTATTAATCTTTATTTTATTAGTAATCATTATTAATTTTTATTTCATTAGCAGTTATTATTAATTTTTATTTTATTTTATTAGTAGTTATTATTATTTTTTGTATTATTTTATTAGCAATTATTATTAATTCTATTATTATTTCATTTTATTATTTTTTACTATTTTTTTTATTATTTTCTTTTATTTTTTATTCTTTTATTTTCTATTTTTATTTTAATTCTTAGAAACTATTTATATTATTTTATTAATTCTATTATT
The DNA here is from genome assembly GCF_965178545.1 of Coloeus monedula. Taxonomy (NCBI): domain Eukaryota; kingdom Metazoa; phylum Chordata; class Aves; order Passeriformes; family Corvidae; genus Coloeus; species Coloeus monedula. The sequence continues at coordinate 571,660 of NC_138811.1, read as the reverse complement.
TCTATTGTTAATAATAATTATCAGCACCACTATTAAATACTATTAATTATTATTAAATACTATTAATCATTATTAATTATAATCGACCTTTCAGCGTTTATTATTAATAACTCTTATTTTTACTGTTATTATTATTGATATTATTATTATTATTATATTTCATCCTTCTGTTATTATCAAACCCAACCAGCATTAATAATAATAATAATAGTAATAGTAATAATAATAAAAACAATAATAATAATATTAATAATCAGCATTGATTTTTACTGTGGGTTTTATTATTAACAATAATAATAATTATTGTTATTGCCAATAAATGTCTTATAAATGCTGCTGATCAATAATAATATTAAAAATTACGTGGAATTATCAATAAATATTTAAAGAATTATTCTTAGATGTTGTTATTAATTAATCAGCGCTGTTATTAATGCCAATAATTAATAATGAGAAACGATAATCGTTGATGCTTTTCTTATTATTAATAATGAACAATCGCATTTTAATATTAATAAATAATAAAACATAATTATTTTTTTTATTATTTAAAACTGCTTTAATAATAATAATCGCCCCCAATTAGTAATAATTAAAAGAATACAATTAAAATAGCGAATAATAACTAATAAATAATAAATAGTAATTAATGTAATAAGAATGGAAAATGATTTAATTACTTGTAATCGCTTTATTAATGATAATAATAAAAATGTGGTCTAAGTAGTTTTAATAATTTGAGTAATTGTGTTAACAATAGAATAATGACGTTATTAATAACAATATTAATATTAATATTAATAATCATATTTAACGGTTTGAAGAATTCGGATCACTCCAATCATTTGCAAAATTAATTTTAATGATTTAAGAAATAACTCTAATAACCCTAATAGCCCTAATAATCCTAATAATTTTAATAATTTTAATATTTGGAAGCTTCATCAATTTCCCCTTTTTATTCCCAATTTTTCCCCTTTTTTCCTCCAATTTTTTCCCTTTATTTCCCCCTTTTTATTCCCAATTTTCCCCCTTTTTATTCCCATTTTTTCCCCTTTTTATTCCCAATTTTTTCCAATTTTTCCCCCTTTTTTTCCCCCCTCCATCTCCTCTCTCCCGGGTTTTTTCCCCAATTTCCCCCCCTTTTATTCCCAATTTTTCCCTTTTATTTTCCCCTCTTTTATTCCCATTTCCCCACCTTTTATTCCCATTTTTCCCATTTTCCCCCCATTTTTCCCATTTTCCCCCCTTTTATTCCCGTTTTTTCTCCTTTTATTCCCATTTCCCCCCGTTTTATTCCCACTTATTCCCATTTTATTCCCTTTTTTTTTCTCCTTTTATTCCCATTTTTTCCCATTTTCCCCCTTTTATTCCCATTTTTTCTCCATTTTTCCACATCTCCCCCCTTTTTATTCCCATCTTTTCTCCTTTTATTCTCGTTTTTCCCCATTTTCCCCCTCTTATTCCCATTTTCCCCCTTAATTCCCATTTTTTCTCCATTTATTCCCATTTTCCCCATTTCCCCCCTTTTAGTCCCATTTTTTTCCAATTTTCCCCCCTTTTATTCCCATTTTCCCCCCTTTTAGTCCCATTTTTTCTCCTTTTATTCCCATTTTTTCTCCTTTTATTCCCATTTCCCCCCCTTTTATTCCCATTTTTTCCCCATTTTATTCCCATTTTCCCCCTTTTATTCCCATTTATTTCCCATTTTTTCTCCTTTTATTCCCATTTTTCCCCCTTTTATTCCCATTTTTCCCCATTTCCCCCCTTTTATTCTCATTTCCTCCCCATTATTTCCCATTTATTCCCCTTTTATTCCCATTAATTCCCATTCCCCCTTTATTCCCATTTTTTCTCCTTTTATTCGCATTTTCCCCCTTTTATTCCCATTTATTCCCATTTTATTCCCATTTTTTCTCCTTTTATTCCCATTTTCCCCCCTTTATTCCCATTTTTTCTCCTTTTATTCCCATTTTTCCCCTTAATTCCCCTTTTTTCTCCATTTATTCCCATTTTCCCCATTTTCCCCCCTTTTATTCCTATTTTTCTCCATTTCCCCCTTTTTATTCCCATTTTTCCCCCTTTTATTCCCATTTATTTCCCATTTTTTCTCCTTTTATTCCCATTTTTCCCATTTTCCCCCCTTTATTCCCATTTTATTCCCATTTTATTCCCATTTCCCCCCCTTTTATTCCCATTTTCCCCCCTTTTATTCCCATTTTTCCCCCTTTTATTCCCATTTTTCCCATTTTCCCCCCTTTATTCCCATTTTTTCTCCTTTTATTCCCATTTTTTCTCCTTTTATTCCCATTTTGTCTCCTTTTATTCCCATTTTTCCCCCTTTTATTCCCATTTTTCCCATTTTCCCCCCTTTATTCCCATTTTTGTCTCCTTTTATTCCCATTTCCCCCCCTTTTATTCCCATTTCTCCCCCTCCCCCATCTCCTCTCCCTCTTTTCCCTCCCCTCTCCCCCCGTTCCCGAATTTAATTAAAATCCCTCGGGTGAATTTTAATGAGCTCCTTCATTAAATCCTGCGCCCGCCCCTCCCCCACTCCCGAATGGGTGGAAAAAGCCGGAAATTGGCCAAAGCGGCGGCCGGAAATTGCGGGGGGATAAGATCGGGACGGGGCCGGAGGCGCCGAGCGCCGATTCCTGCCTGGAATTTTAATGGAAGCGCCGGGGAAAGCTCGGGAAGGAGCCCCGGATCCGCCTTTTTCCCGCTTTTTCCGCTTTTCCACCTTCCAATGGCAAAAAAATCCCGAATTCTGGAGGGAAATCCCAAAAAAAAAACCGAATCCCGGAGGGAAATCCCAAAAAAAACACCAAATCCTGGAGGGAAATCCAAAAAAAAAAACCAAATCCCGGAGGAAAATCCAAAAAAACCCCAAATCCTGGAGGAAAACGAGGCCAAAAATCCCAAAAAAAACCGAATCCCAGAGGGAAATCCCAAAAAAACACCCGAATCCCGGAGGAAAATCCAAAAAAACCCCAAATCCTGGAGGAAAACGAGGCCAAAAATCCCAAAAAAATCCCGAATCCCGGAGGGAAATCCCAAAAAAACCCCGAATCCCGGAGGGAAATCCCAAAAAAAACCCCGAATCCTGGAGGGAAATCCCAAAAAAAACCCCGAATCCTGGAGGGAAATCCCAAAAAAACCTCAAATCCTGGAGGGAAATCCAAAAAAAACCCCGAATCCCGGAGGGAAATCCCAAAAAAAAAAAAACCGAATCCTGGAGGGAAATCCAAAAAAAAACCCCAAATCCTGGAGGAAAACGAGGCCGAAAATCCCAAAAAACCCCAAATCCTGGAGGGAAATCCCAAAAAAACCCCGAATCCTGGAGGAAAACGAGGCCGAAAATCCCAAAAAACCCCAAATCCTGGAGGAAAATCAAAAAAAAAACCCCGAATCCCGGAGGGAAATCCCAAAAAAAAACCCGAATCCCGGAGGGAAATCCCCAAAAAACCCCAAATCCTGGAGGAAAACGAGGCCGAAAATCCCAAAGACCCCCAAATTTCCAGGAAAGCCACCCCAGAAATTCCCAAATTTGGGGGAGATCCCTAAAATCCGAAGGGATGGGAGTGAGACCCATCCCAAAAATCCAATTCCAGAGGGCTGGGAATGATCCCAAATCCCTCTTTTCTCAATTTTTTGTCCCTAAATCCCCAATTTTTGGAGGAAAACCACCCCAAAAATCCCCAAAATCTCAAAACCCGCCCGAATTTTGGGATAAAAGGGGCAGGAAATTCCAAAAAAAACCCGAATTTTGCGATAAAAAGGGCAGGAAATCCCCCAAAACCCACCCTAAACCCCCAATTTTTGGAGGCAAACCACCCCAAAAATCCCCAAAATTGGGGATATCCCTAAAATCCGAAGGGCTGGGAATGGGAACCTCTGGAAAATCCGAGGGGAATGATCCCAAATCCCTCTTTTCTCAATTTTTCCACCCTAAACCCCCCGATTTTTTAGGAAAACCACCCCAAAAATCCCCAAAATCTCAAAACCCGCCTGAATGTTGCGATAAAAAAGGGCAGGAAATTCCAAAAAAAACCCCGAATTTTGGGATAAAAGGGGCAGGAAATCCCCCCAAAACCCACCCTAAACCCCCAATTTTTGGAGGCAAACCACCCCAAAAATCCCCAAAATTGGGGAGATCCCTAAAATCCGAAGGGCTGGGAATGGGAACCTCTGGAAAATCCAATTCCAGAGGGCTGGGAATGATCCCAAATCCCTCTTTTCCCAATTTTTCCACCCTAAAATCCCTAAAAACCCCCAAATTTCCAGGAAAACCACCCCAAAAATCCCCAAATTTGGGGGAGATCCCTAAAATCCGAAGGGCTGGGAATGGGAACCTCTGGAAAATCCGAGGGGAATGATCCCAAATCCCTCTTTTCTCAATTTTTCCACCCAAAACCCCCCGATTTTTTAGGAAAACCACCCCAAAAATCCCCAAAATCTCAAAACCCGCCTGAATGTTGCGATAAAAAGGGCAGGAAATTAAAAAAAAAAAACCCGAATTTTGGGATAAAAGGGGCAGGAAATTCCAAAAAAACCCCGAATTTTGCGATAAAAAGGGGCAGGAAATTCCAAAAAAACCCCGAATTTTGCGATAAAAAGGGCAGGAAATTCCAAAAAAAACCCCCGAATTTTGGGATAAAAGGGGCAGGAAATTCCAAAAAAAACCCCGAATTTTGCGATAAAAAGGGCAGGAAATTCCAAAAAAAAACCCCGAATTTTGGGATAAAAAGGGGCAGGAAATTCCAAAAAAACCCCGAATTTTGGGATAAAAGGGGCAGGAAATCCCCCAAAACCCACCCTAAACCCCCAATTTTTGGAGGTAAACCACCCCAAAAATCCCCAAAATTGGGGATATCCCTAAAATCCGAAGGGCTGGGAATGGGAACCTCTGGAAAATCGGGTTCCGAGCGCGGTCCCGCGGGAGCCGATCCCGGGATCAGCTCCGGGATTGGATTTTCCAAGCTCGGCTCCTTTATTAAAATTCCCAGAATTCCGAGCTCCGGCCCCGCGGGAAAAACACCGAAAAAAAACCAAAACGAAAAAAAAAACAACAAAGGGGAAAAACCGGGAATTTTTTATCTTTTTTTTGGGGGTTTTTGGGGGGTTTTTTGGGTTTTTTGGGGGGGGTTGGGGGTTTTTTTTGTTTGTTTTTGGGGGGGGTTGGGGGCTTTTTGGGGGTTTTTTTTTGTTTGTTTTTGGGGGGGGTTGGGGTTTATTTTGGGGTTTTTTGGGGTTTTTTTCGGGGTTTTTTGGGGTTTTTTTGGTTTTTTGGGGGGATTTTTTGGGGTTTTTTTTGTTGTTTTTCTGGGGGTTTATTGGGGGTTTTTTGGGGGGTGTTTTTGGTTTTTTGGGGTTTGTTTTGGGGTTTTTGGGGGTTTTGGGGGGTTTTTTTGGGATTTTTTGGGGGGGGTTGGGGGTTTTTTGGGGGTTTTGGGGTTTTTTGGGGGGGGGGTTGGGGTTTTTGGGGGGTTTTTTGTGTTTTTCCGGCCGTTTTTTGGCGCCTGGGAAAGGGAAAAAGTGGGAAAAACGAGGGAGCTCATCCCGAATTTCCCCCCTTGGGATGAGCCGGGAAATGGGGATTTTCCAGGGTTTCTGTGGCTGGAAAAGCAGCTCTTCCCAAATCCGCTCATTCCCAAGGAAATGAGTTCCAAAATTGGGATTTTCCAGGTTTTTTCCCCCTGGATTCTCCAGCCCTTCCCAAATCCGGTCATTCCCGAAGAAATGGGTCCCAAAAATGGGATTTTTCCTGGATTTTTGTGGCTGGAAAAGCAGCTTGGAACATTCAGCTCTTCCCAAAGAAATGGGCCCCAAAAATTGGGATTCTCCAGCTCTTCCCAAATCCGGCCTTTTCCAGGGAAATGGGTCCCAAAAATTGGGATTTTCCTGGATTTTTTTTCCCTGGAAAAGCAGCTTGGAACATTCAGCTCTTCCCAAAAATCGGGATTTCCCCAGATTTTTGTGGCAGGAACATTCAGCTCTTCCCAAATCCTGCTTTTCCCAAGGGAATGAGGCCCAAAAAATTGGGATTTTCCCGGATTTTTCCTGGGATCGGCGCATCCCTCCCGCTTCCCGAGCTCCACCCGAATTCCGCCTTTTCGGGATGCACCGGGCGGGATTCGGGATCATTTCCCGAGGTTCTCATTCCCAAATTTTCTCGGGAGCTTCTCCCCTTTTCCCAAATCCCTGGAAAACCAAAACCCCCCCCCCAAAACTCCCCCCCGCATTCCCGTTTCCATGGAAACCCGAAGGGAATTACCGGGATGGACGCGGATTCCGGGGATCCGGCGGGACAGAAAAGCGGGAGAGCTCCCCGGGAATTCCCGGGAATTGGAGCTGACACGGAGCTGATGAGCTCGGCTTGGCTTTATTCCCAATTATCCGGGGAAAAACGGGATTGGCTTTCCCGGGAATGGCGGGGGGAGGCCGGAAAACTCGCGGGGAGGCTGAAAAACTGGGGAAAAGCCCGGTTTTCATGGAATTCTGGAGCTCGCTGCTCTTAAAAAGCCCGAATTTTGGGATGAAAAGAGCGGGAAAATCCCCAAAACCCCAAATCCTGGGATAAAAAGGGGAGGAAATTCCCAAAACCCCCGAATTTTCGGATAAAAAGAGCAGGAAATTCCCAAAAACCCCCAATCCTGGGATAAAAAAAGGCAGGAAATTCCCCAAACCCCCCTGAATTTTGGGATAAAAAAGGCAGGAAATCCCCAAAAACCCCCGAATTTTGGGATAAAAAGGATGGGAAATCCCCAAACCCCCTGAATTTTGGGATAAAAAGGGCAGGAAATCCCCAAAACCCCTGAATTTTGGGATAAAAAAGGCGGGAAATCCCCAAAACCCCCCGAATTTTGGGATAAAAAGGGCGGGAAATCCCCAAACCCCCTGAATTTTGGGATAAAAGGGCGGGAAATCCCCAAAACCCCCCTGAATTTTGGGATAAAAAGGGCGGGAAATGCCCAAACCCCCTGAATTTTGGGATAAAAAGGGCAGGAAATCCCCCAAACCCCCTGAATTTTGGGATAAAAGGGCGGGAAATCCCCAAAACCCCCCTGAATTTTGGGATAAAAGGGCCGGAAATGCCCAAAACCCCCCGAATTTTGGGACCCCAAGTGTGGGAAGGCCCCAGCAAAGCCCCGATCCCGGAGGATTTTCCCGGCCCCGCTGCCAATCCCGCTTTGATGAGTTCCCAGCTCCGGGGCAGATCCCGGGATTTGGGGCCAATTCCGCCTAATCCCGGTTTTATTGCTTTTCCATCGGAGCCGGGGGAAGGAGGGGAGGGAATCCCGCAGCATTTCCAGCCTCGAAATTCCCAAATTCTGCGATGCAGAGCCCCCGGAATGGCCTCAAAATTCCCCAAAAATTCCCTGGGGGGTTTTGGGATTTCCACCCCTCCCCTCCCCCCACCCTCCAGAACCCCGGAATGGCCCCAAAATTCCCCCAAAAAATTCCCGGGGAATTCCCTCCCTGCAGAGCCCAGGAACGGTTCGGCCGCTCGGGGCTGGATGGAGCCAAAATCCTTGGAATTGCCCCCCAAACCCTTGGGAATCGGCCCCGATTTGGGGCAAAAAGAGGCGATTTTGGGGCCAGGGTCGGAATCGATGACCTTGGGGGGTTTCCCATCCCTAAAAACCCCAGGATTCCGTGGATTTGGTCGGATTTTGGGGAGACTCCTTCACGGCAAGGTGGGATGAGGCTTCTCCAGGGCATTCCTGGGGTCGAAATCCTTGGAATTTGCCCCAAACCCTTCGGAATCGGCCCCGATTTGGGGCAGAACTGAGCGGTTTTGGCTGCACGCGTCCACAGGAGAAGCCGGCAGCGCTTCCCGAGCCCCAAATCCCGGATTTTCCTCCCCAAATCCCGGATTTTCCTCCCCAAATCCCACATTTTCTTCCCCAGATCCCGCATTTTTCCCTCCCACAAATCCCGGATTTTCCCCCCCGAATCCCGGGATTTCCCCCCCAAATTCCCGGGATTTCCCCCCGAATTCCCGGATTCCCCCCCCGAATTCCCGGATTTCCCCCCAAATTCCCGGATTCCCCCCCCGAATCCCCGGATTCCCCCCCGAATCCCCGGATTTCCCCCCAAATCCTACATTTTCCCCCGAATCCCCCATTTTCCCCCCCAAATCCCAGACTTTCCCCCTCCCCCCAAATTCCCGGATTTCCCCCCCGAATTCCCGGTTTTCCCCCCAAATCCCCCCATTTCCCCCCCAAATTCCCCGGTTTTCCCCCCCAAATCCCGGATTCCCTCCCCAAATCCCCCCACTTCCCCCCCAAATTCCCGGATTTCCCCCCCAAATCCCGGATTTCCCCCCAAATTCCCGGATTTCCCCCCCGAATTCCCGGATTTCCGCGCAGGCTCTTCCCGCGCCGCTGCAGCCGCTGCCTGGGGGCCGTGGGGCGCTCGGAGCCGATCCAGAGGGTCCTGGAGCGGATTTTCCACGAGCGCTGCTTCCAGTGCGGGGCCTGCGCGCGCCGCCTCCGGCGTGGCGACCAATTCGTGCTGCGGGGCGAGCGGCTCCTGTGCCGCGGCCACTTCCCCGGAGAGCGGGCGAGCCCCGGCTGCGGCAGCCCCGAGCCCTCGGAATCCGGTAAAAAACACCGGGAATGGGCAACGGGAAGGGGGAACCGGGAGCTGAAACGGCCAAATCCCAAATGTCTGCGGGGGTTGGGGATGGTCCCGGTGGGAATTGGGGGCAAAATCCCATCCTGATCCCCAAATCCCTGGGAATTCCGGAATGTTCCCGGTGGGAATTGGGGGCCCAAAATCCCATCCTGATCCCCAAATCCCAAATCTCTGCGGGGTTTGGGGGTGGTCCTGGTGGGAATTGGGGGCCCAAATCCCATCTTGATCCCCAAATCCCAAATCCCAAATGTTTGGGGGGTTTTTGGATGGTCCCGGTGGGAATTGGGGGCCCAAATCCCATCCTGATCCCCAAATCCCAAATCCCAAATGTTTGGGGGGTTCTGGGATGGTCCCGGTGGGAATTGGGGGCCCAAAATCCCATCCTGATCCCCTCCCAATCCCATCCCGATCCCATCCCAATCTCCTCCCAATGCCCTCTCGATCCCCTCCCGATCCCCTCTCGATCCCCTCCCGATCCCCTCCCGATCCCCTCCCAGTCCCCTCCCGATCCCCTCTCGATCCCCTCCCGATCCCCTCCCGATCCCCTCCCAGTCCCCTCCCGATCCCCTCCCGATCCCCTCCCGATCCCATCCCCATCCCGATCCCCTCCCAATTCCCTCCCGATCCCCTCCCGATCCCATCCTGATCCCATCCTGATCCCATCCCCATCCCGATCCCATCCCGATCCCCTCCCGATCCCTCCCGGTGGAGGATCCCTCCCGCAGTTCCCGTTTTCCCGCCAGCGCGCAGCGAGGATGAGGAGGGCGCCCACCCCCATTCCCACCCCCATTCCCATTCCCATTCCCGCTCCCATTCCCGCTGCGGGGCCCTCGGGAAGGGCGAGGCCGGGAAGGATCCCAAGCGCTCCAAGCGGCCCCGGACCATCCTGAGCAGCCTCCAGCGCCGCGCCTTCAAAGCCTCCTTCGAGCTCTCCTCCAAACCCTGCCGCAAGGTGCGGGGCTGTGGGATCGGGGTTATGGGATCGGGGTTATGGGATCGGGATCGGGGTTATGGGATCGGGGTTATGGGATCGGGATCGGGGTTATGGGGTTATGGGATCGGGGTTATGGGATCGGGGCTGTGGGATCGGGGTTATGGGATCGGGGTTATGGGATCGGGGTTATGGGAACGGGGTTATGGGATCGGGAACGGGGTTATGGGATTGGGATCGGGGTTATGGGATCGGGATCAGGGTTATGGGATCGGGATCGGGGTTATGGGATCGGGGTTATGGGATCGGGAACGGGGTTATGGGATCGGGAACGGGGTTATGGGAACGGGAACGGGGTTATGGGATCGGGAACGGGGTTATGGGAGCAGGAACGGGGTTATGGGAGCAGGAATGGGGTTATGGGATCGGGAACGGGGTTATGGGAGCAGGAACGGGGTTATGGGATCGGGAATGGGGTTATGGGAGCAGGAATGGGGTTATGGGATCGGGAACGGGGTTATGGGGTTATGGGATTGGGGTTATGGGGTTATGGGGTTATGGGATTGGGGTTATGGGGTTATGGGATTGGGGTTATGGGAGCGGGATTGGGAACAGGGTTACAGGAGCGGGAATGGGAATGGGATTATGGGAGTGGGAACGGGGTTACGGGAGCAGGAATGGGGTTATGGGATCGGGAACGGGGTTATGGGAGCAGGGACGAGGTTACAGGAGCAGGAACGGGGGTATGGGAGCAGGAGCGGGGTTATGGGACTGGGATCGGGATAAGGGATTGGGGTTATGGGGTTATGGGATCGGGGTTACGGGATCCGGGAGCAGAGCTATGGGATTGGGATCGGGATGGGGTTATGGGGTTATGGGGTTGGGGTTATGGGATCGGGATCAGGAGCGGGATCAGGATTTCAGGATGGGGGTCGGGATTTTGGGGTTACGGGATTGGGATTTTGGGATGGGGTTACGGGATCAGGAGCAGGATGGGGTTCTGGGATGGGGTTCTGGGATGGGGTTCTGGGTTTGGGATCAGGATTGGAATTCCGGGATGGGATTGTGGGATGAGAATCCATCCCCATTCCCAATGCACCATCCCTCCATCCCAGATCCATCCCCATTCCCGGTGTCCGATCCCGATCCCAACCCCTCCCTCCCAAATCCCAGCGCCCCCAGGCCGGGATCCTTCCCTTTGGGGCCGGAATTCCGAGAGATTTTTCCAGCTCCGTCCCCATTCCCATTTCCCCAATCGTCCCTTTGGGGCCGGAATTCCGAGGGATTTTTCCAGCTCCTTCCCCATTCCCATTTCCCCAATCGTCCCTTTGGGGCCGGAATTCCGAGGGATTTTTCCAGGTGCGGGAGACGCTGGCGGCCGAGACGGGGCTGACGGTGCGGGTGGTGCAGGTGTGGTTCCAGAACCAACGAGCCAAGGTGGGAGCCGGAATTCCGGCCGGAATTGCGGGATAGGGAAAGCCCCAAAGAGGCTTTTCCGGAGAGCGGGATCGGTGGGAATTCCGGGCTTTTCCCAGATGAAGAAGATCGCCCGGAGGCAGCAGCAGCAGCAGCAGCAGCAGGAGCAGCTCGGGAATTCCCGGCTGGGAAGCGCCAGAGGAGCCGGGAGGAGCGGCCGGGAGAGCAACGAGGAGGAGGGAGAGGGTCGGGAATGGGGCGGGAATGGGAATGGGATGGGAATGGGATGGGAATGGGGATGGGGATGGAATGGGATGGGAATGGGGTGGGATGGGAATGGGATGGGAATGGGGATGGGAATGGGATGGGATGGGGATGGGGATGGGATGGGATGGGATGGGGATGGGGATGGGGATGGGAATGGGATGGGAATGGGGATGGGAATGGGGATGGGAATGGGGATGGAGCTGGGGGAGCAACGAGGAGGAAGGAGAGGGTTGGGAATGGGGCGGGAATGGGATGGGGATGGGAATGGGATGGGAATGGGGATGGATTCGGGATGGGATTGGGAATGGGAATGGAGCTGGGAGAGCAATAAGGACGGCGAGGGTCAGGAATGGTGGGAATGGGGTGGGGAATCAGGAATGGGAATGGGGATGGAGCAGGGATGGGAAATTGGGAATGGGGATGGAGCAGGGATGGATTTGGGAATGGGGATTGATTCGGGGTGGAGCAGGGATGGGAAATTGGGAATGGGGATGGGGTGGAGCAGGGATGGGAAATTGGGAATGGGGCTGGATTCGGGATGGGAGGGACTGGAAATTGGGAAGTCACAACATCCCTGTCCCATATCCCAATGCCGCTATCCCGATGCCGATATCCCACCATCCCACCATCCCACCATCCCGCTATCCCGATGCCGAGATCCCGCTATCCCGATCCCAATCCCGCTATCCCGATGCCGAGATCCCGCTATCCCAATCCCAATCCCGCTGCCGCTATCCCGCTGTTCCCAGGTGCCGGCGGCGCTCCGGGCCTCGAGGGGATCCTGGTGCCGTATTCCCGGATTCCGCCGCAGCCGCTGCTGCCCCTGGAGCAGAACGGATTCGGGACGGAGCTGGGAATGTTCCGGCCGGGAATGACCCCCCCGCAGCTGCACCCCTACGGTATCCGGGAATGCCGGGAATGCCAGGAATTCTGGGAATAGGGAATAGGGAATGACCCCCCAGAGCTCTGTCCCTACGGTACCCAGGGAATTCCGGGAATTCCGGGAATGGGGAATAGGGAATGACCCCCCCCCCCCCCCAGCTCCAGCCCTACAGTAACTCCGGAATTCTGGGAATTCCAGGAATAGGGAATGACCCCCCTGCAGCTGCATCCTTATGGTAGTGCTGGAATTCTGGGAATTCCGGGAATGGGGAATAGGATAGGGATGGGAATGGGATGGGATTGGATCTCATGGATTGGGATGGGATGGGATGGGATGGATTGGGATTGGGATGGGAATGGGGATAAGGAATGGGAATGGGATGGGGATGGGAATGGGATGGGATGGATTGGGATGGGATGGGGATGGGATAAGGAATGGGATGGGATGGATTGGGAATGGGATGGATCGGGATTGGGAATGGGATGGGATGGATCGGGAATGAATGGGAATGGGATGGGATGGATCGGGAATGGGATGGATCGGGATTGGGAATGGGATGGGATGGATCGGGAATTCCGAGCCCCTGTCCCTGCGCTCCCCCCCCTCCCTTTCCCACCTTTTCCCGCTTTTCCCAGACTCCGAGGGAGTTTTCCAGGAGCTGCCCGGGGACGCTCTGGGATCCCTGGGCGAGCTCCTGATTCCCGCCGAGAATTCCCAGCAGCTGCTGCGCCTCGGGAGCGCCGCGGAGCGCGCCGGGAACGCCGGGAACGCCGGGAACGCCATCGACCGCCTCTGCTCCATGCACAGCTCCTACTTCAGCTCCTGACCCGCCAGCCCCAAACCCCAAATCCCCAAAATCCCAAACCACCAAATCCCCAAAATCCCAAATCCCCAAATCCCCAAATCCCCAAAATCCCAAATCCCCAAAATCCCAAACCCCCAAATCCCCAAAATCCCAAATCCCCAAATCCCAAACCACCAAATCCCCAAACCCCCAAATCCCAAAATCCCAAATCCCCAAATCCCAAATTCCCAAATCCCCAAATCCCAAACCACCAAATCCCCAAATCCCAAACCCCCCAAATCCCAAATCCCCAAATCCCAAATCCCCAAAATCCCCAAAATCCCCAAAATCCCCAAAATCCCAAATCCCCAAAATCCCCAAATCCCCAAATCCCGGCGTTCCCAGCCTGGGAATCCCCAAAAATCCCTCCCGGGAATTCCTGTCCCACCTGGGATTCTTGGAATCTCTTCCCAATCCCAAGCGGGGACGGCTCTGGGATTTTTGGGAGGGGAAGGAGGGAGATTTTTTCCCAAAAAAACCCCAAAAAATGGAGATTCCTGGAATGGGATTTTCCCGGATTGAGGAATTCTGGCCCCAGAAAAGCTCGAGAGGATCCCAAATCCCGGAATTCCGGGCTGGGAATGGGAATTCCAGGCCAGGACCCTCCGGATTCGGGATGCACGGGAATTTGGAGGGAATTTGGAGGAATTCCTGTTGGAATCGTGGCAAATTTGGTGTTTTAGTCCCAAAAATTCCGGAGCTGAAATTCCCGGGATTCCCAGAACCGTGCTGTGCCGATGGTTTTTTTGGGAATTTTTTTTCAGGGAATTCTTTGGGAATTCTTTCCTTTTTTTTTTTAACTTTTATTTTTTGCATGTCCGGTGGGAAATAAATCCCAGAAAAAAACCAAAAAAACCCATGGAAAAGTTTCAGGAATTCAGGGAATTCGCCCGGGGCTGGGAATGGGATTCCTGGGAATTCTGGGGCCGTTCTGGGACTTTTGGGGATTTTTTGGGATGGAATTCCCGAGGTGCAGCGGCTCCTGTGAGGGTTGGGAAGGCTCCTGGAATTCCCAGGGTTTTTACTTTTCCATGGATAAACGGTGACTCCGATCCCAAAGAATTCCCGTGGTCCCAGGAGATTCCCAAAAAAATAAACCCCAAAAAACTGGGAGGAAAATGCCGAGGAAAAGCTGGAAAAGAGGGAAAAGGTCAGGAAAAAAAGAGGGAAAAATTGGGAAAAAAGGAGGGGGAGAAATGGGAAAAGCTGGAAAAGAGAAGAGGGAAAAGGTGGGAAAAGGGGGAAAAAAGCTGGAAAAAACAGGGAAAAGATGGGAATGAAATGAGGGAAAAGGTGGAAAAGAAAAGGTGGGAAAAATGGGGGGGAAAAGGAGGGAAAAGTGGGGAAAAAAAGGAAAAACTGGGAATAAAAAGAGGGAAAAGGTGGGGAAAAAAAGAGGGAAAAGACGGACTAAAAAGAGGGAAAGGGTGGGGAAAAAAAGAGGGAGAAACTGGGAATAAAAAGAGGGAAAAGCCGATTTTTGGGTCCCATCCCGAAGATTCCCGGGCGGATCCCAGTGGAATTTTTTATTTGCCAAATTCTTTGGGATAAAACCCTGGGAATCCCCAGGGAAAGGGGGAGCGGGGCCGTGCCCCCACCCCAGGGCTCCTTTTCCAGGGGGAAAATCCGAGGATTTCTTGGGAGGAGATTCCGGAAGGTTCCGAGGCTTTCCCGGCGTTCCCGGAGGGGTTTTAATTCCAGGGATTCTCTGGGGAGGGAAGAAAAAAAAAAAGTCACGTTTTTATCCCAAATTCCCTTCGGGAAAGTCCTTTTTCCATCTTTTCCCCGTGAAATTGGGAGCTGGGGGTATTTTAGGGAGTTCTAATCCCAACTTTCATCCCAAATTTTATCCCAACTTTCCTTTTCCCGGCGTTTCCTGAGGCGGGAAGGGACAGGGCCACATTCGGGGGGGTTCTAATCCCGATTTTTATCCCGGATTTCTTTCCCAAAAATCCTTTTCCCATTCCCTCCTGAGGACAAACGGGAGCATTCGGGGTGTCCTGATCCCGATTTTATCCCAGATTTCCCTCCTAAAATTCCTTTTCCCACCGTTTCCAGAGAAAATCCAGACCTGGGTTTATTTCAGAGGGTTCGAATCCTGACTTTTATCCCAAATTTTATCCCAGATTTCCCGGGGCCACATTTGGGGGACAGGGCCGGATTTGGGGTTCAATTCCTGCTTTTATCCCAAAATTCTGGCTCCAAACTCACTTCCAGGGGTTCCAGACTCACCTCCAGGGGTGGCACCTGAGGGGACATCAGGGGTGGCACCAGGGGGACACTCTGGGCACAGAGCACGAGGGTACAGGGCCGTTTTTGGGGGTTCAATTCCCACTTTTATCCCAAAATTCCAGCTCCAAACTCACTTCCAGGGGTTCCAGACTCACCTCCAGAGGTGGCACCTGAGGGGCCATCGGGGGTGGCACCAGGGGGACACTCTGGGCACAGAGCAGGAGGGTACAGGGCCGTTTTTGGGGGTTCAATTCCCACTTTTATCCCAAAATTCCAGCTCCAAACTCACTTCCAGGGGTTCCAAACTCACCTCTGGAGGTGCCCCCGGGGGTGGCACCTGAGGGGCCATCGGGGGTGGCACCGGGGGTGGCACCAGGGGGACACTCTGGGCACAGAGCAAGAAGGGACAGGGCCGGATTTGGAGTTCAATTCCCGCTTTTATCCCAAAATTCCGGCTCCGGACTCACCTCCGGCGGTGCCCCCGGGGGTGGCACTGGGGGTGGCACCCGAGGGGCCATCGGGGGTGCCCCCGGGGCTGGCAGCGGTGACGGCCTCGGCGCAGAGCAGGAAGGCGCTGGCGCGGGCCCCGCAGGCGGCCGCGTTCCCCGGCTGCTCCCGCACGCAGCGCTCGAAGGCCCCGAAGGAATCGGAGCAATCCCGGCGGATCCGCCGCACCAGGGGGCTGGGAAACGGGGGAGGCGTCGGGAAAACAGCGGGGAACGGCGGGGAGACAGCGGGGAACGGTGGGGAACGGCGGGGAGACAGCGGGGAAACAGCGGGGAACGGCGGGGAAACAGCGGGGAAACAGCGGGGAAACAGCGGGGAAGGGCGGGGAGACAGCGGGGAAACCGGGAAAACACCGGGAAACAGCGGGGGACAGCAGGGAAACAGCGGGAAAACAGCGGGAAAACAGCGGGGGACAGCGGGGGAACGGCGGGAAAACACCAGGGAATACCGGGGAAACAGCGGGATTGGGGTCAATCCCAAGGGATCCATCCCAGGGATCAGCCCCGATCCCAGCGGAGCTGCTGGATCTGATCCCGAGCCGCAGCCGGTGACACTGCCGGTGTCCCCCCAGTATCCCCAGTCCCCCCAGTTCCCGTCACTCACTGGTTGGAGGCGCAGCGGGTGACGCTGTCCCGCAGCCGGTGACAATCCCGGTGCCAGCTCCCGGGGCTCGCGGCCACGCAGCGCCCGTAGCGCTCCAGCTCCGGCCCGCAGAGCCGCGCCGTGACGGCCAGAGCCTCCCTGCCACAGCGGGACACCGGGGACACCGTCAGCACCGGGGGACACCGGGGGGACACCGAGGGGACAAAGCGCGACACGAGGGGACACGACCCCGCCCGGCCCGGCCCGGCCCGGCCCCGCCGCCCCTCACGCACATGGCGCCGCCGCCTCCGCCGCACTTCCGCCACTCCCGCGCTCTGCGCGTGCGCCGCGGCCCCGCCTCCGCCACCGCCTCGTTCTGCGCACGCCGCCGCCCCCGAGGCCGGAAGCGGAAGCGAACGCGAAGCGGCTGAGGGCGGACGGAAGATGGCGGCGGCCGCGGCGGCCCCTGAGGACGAGCTGGTCTCGTCGGTAACGCTTTACCGGCGGCGGCCGCGGCTGCTCCGCGGTACCGTGCTGCCCTTCGCCGCCGGGCTCTACCCGGCCTGGCTGTGGCTGTGGGGGCCGCGCCTGTGGGCGAGCGGGGAGGCGGCGGGGCCGCCCGAGGCGGCGCTGTTGGCGCTCGGCGCCATCGCGGCGCTGCAGCTGCTCACGGCCCTGGCCGGGCTCTGGTCCGTGCACGCCGAGTGCGCCCTCACCTGCGTCAGGGTGAGCCCGGCAAGGGGCTGAGGGGGGAAGGGGCTGAGGGGGCTGAGGGGGGAAGGAGCTGAGGGCGGGAAGGGGCTGAGGAGGGGAAGGGGCTGAGGAGGGGAAGGGGCTGAGGGGGGAAGGGGCTGAGGGGGCTGAGGGGGGAAGGGCTGAGGAGGGGAAGGGGCTGAGGGGGGAAGGGGCTGAGGAGGGGAAGGGGCTGAGGGGGGAAGGGGCTGAGGGGGCTGAGGGGGGAAGGGGCTGAGGGGGCTGAGGAGGGAAGGGGCTGAGGGGGGGAAGGGGCTGAGGGGGGAAGGGGCTGAGGGGGCTGAGGAGGGAAGGGGCTGAGGGCGGGAAGGAGCTGAGGGGGCTGAGGGCGGGAAGGGGCTGAGGAGGGGAAGGGGCTGAGGAGGGGAAGGGGCTGAGGGCGGGAAGGGGCTGAGGAGGGAAGGGGCTGAGGAGGGGAAGGGGCTGAGGGGGGAAGGGGCTGAGGGGGCTGAGGAAGGAAGGGGCTGAGGGCGGGAAGGGGCTGAGGGGGCTGAGGAAGGAAGGGGCTGAGGGGGGAAGGGGCTGAGGAGGGGAAGGGGCTGAGGGGGGAAGGGGCTGAGGGGGCTGAGGAGGGAAGGGGCTGAGGGCGGGAAGGGGCTGAGGGGGCTGAGGAGGGAAGGGGCTGAGGGGGGAAGGGGCTGAGGGGGCTGAGGGCGGGAAGGGGCTGAGGGCGGGAAGGGGCTGAGGGGGCTGAGGAGGGAAGGGGCTGAGGGGGGAAGGGGCTGAGGGCGGGAAGGGGCTGAGGGTGGGAAGGGGCTGAGGGGGCTGAGGAAGGAAGGGGCTGAGGGCGGGAAGGGGCTGAGGAGGGGAAGGGGCTGAGGGGGGAAGGGGCTGAGGAGGGAAAGGGGCTGAGGGCGGGAAGGGGCTGAGGAGGGGAAGGGGCTGAGGGGGGAAGGGGCTGAGGAGGGGAAGGGGCTGAGGGGGGAAGGGGCTGAGGAGGGAAAGGGGCTGAGGGCGGGAAGGGCTGAGGGGGGAAGGGCTGAGGGGGCTGAGGAGGGGAAGGGCTGAGGGCGGGAAGGGCTGAGGGGGCTGAGGAGGGGAAGGGCTGAGGGCGGGAAGGGCTGAGGGGGCTGAGGGTGGGATGAAAGGTGGGATTTTAAGGAGAGAGAAAGTGGGATTTATAGGGATGAAAGGTAGGATTTTGAGGGGCTAAAAGGTGGGATTTTAGAGGGATGAAAGGTGGGATTTAGAGGGATAAAAGGTGGGATTTTAGAAGGATAAAAGGTGGGATTTAGAGGGATAAAAGGTGGGATTTTAGAAGGATAAAAGGTGGGATTTTGAGGGATAAAAGGTGGGATTTTGAGGGATAAAAGGTGGGATTTTGAGGGATAAAAGGTGGGATTTTGAGGGATAAAAGGTGGGATTTTGAGGGATAAAAGGTGGGATTTTAGAAGGATAAAAGGTGGGATTTTAGAAGGATAAAAGGTGGGATTTAGAGGGATGAAAGGTGGGATTTAGAGGGACAAGAGGTGGGATTTTAAGGGAATAAGAGGTGGGATTTTAAGAAATAAAAGGTGGGATTTACAGGGAGGAAAGGTGGGATTTTAAGGGTATAAGAGGTGGTATTTTAAGGGCTAAAAGGGGGGATTTTAATGGGGATAAAAGATGGGATTTCCAGGGATGAAAGGTGGGATTTTAAGAGATAAAAGGTGGGATATTCGAGGGATAAAGGCTGGGATTTTAAGGGATGAAAGGTGGGATTTTGGAGGATAAAAGGTGGGATTTTAGAAGGATAGAAAGTGGGATTTTAAGGGATGAAAAGTGGGATTTTGGAGGATAAAAGGTGGGGTTTTAAGGGATGAAAGGTGGGATGTTGGAGGATAAAAGGTGGGATTTTGGAAGGATAGAAAGTGGGATTTACAGGGATAGAAGGTGGGATTTTAAGGCATAAAAGGTGGGATTTACAGGGATAGAAGGTGGGATTTATAGGGATAAAAGCTGGGATTTACAGGGCTTTTCCTGCCCTTTTTCCCCAGGAGCCGTGTCCCCAAAAAGCCACCTTGGCCAAGGTGGTGCCGACCCCCAACAACGGCTGCGTGGAGCTGGTGCCGCTCCGCAGGGAGCAGGTGAGGGAAGGTGGGAATTCCCTGGGATTCAGCCCTGGGATTCAGCCCTGGGATTCAGCCCTGGGAGCCCCATGGCTTCGTGGTCATCGATCTGGGGCTGAAAATCCGGGAATTCTGTCAGGATTGGTCCCAGAAAATCTGGGAATTCTGTCAGGATTGATCCCTGAAAATGCCATTAATGGGGAGAATCTGGGAATTCTGCTGGGATTTCCATGGGAATTCCCAGGGAAAATGTCCCTAAAAATGGGAATTCCCATGGAAAATCTCCCTTAAAATCCCATTAATGGGGAGAATCCAGGAATTCTGCTGGGATTGATCCCGGAAAATGCCATTATTGGGGAGAATCTGGGAATTCTGCTGGGATTGATCCCTGAAAATGCCATTAATGGGGAGAATCTGGGAATTCTGTCAGGATTTCCATGGGAATTCCCATGGAAAATGTCCCTAAAAATGGGAATTCCCATGGAAAACTCCCAAAAACTGGGAATTCCCACAGAAAGCCTGATTAAAATTGGGAATTCCTATGGGAAACTCCCTAAAAATGGGAATTCCCACAGAAAATTCCCTAAATAGGAATTCCCATGGAAAATCTCCTTAAAAATGGGAATTCCTATGGAAAACGTCCCTAAAACCGGGAATTTTTATGGAAAACTCCCTAAAAATGGGAATTCCCACAGAAAACGTCCCTGAAAATGGGAATTCCCCCGGGAAACTCCCTGAAAACAGGAATTCCCATGGAAAACTCCCAAAAAATGGGAATTCCCATGGAAAATCTCCCTTAAAATCCCATTAATGGGGAGAATCTGGGAATTCTGCTGGGATTGATCCCGGAAAATGCCATTAATGGGGAAAATCTGGGAATTCTGCTGTGGTTGATCCCTGAAAATCCCCTTAACTCAAAATACCCAACCTGTGGAGTGGAATTTAGGGAATTCCAGCTTTTCCATGGGCAAAACCATCCTGGAAAACGTTGGAATTCCGGGAGTTTTGCCACACCCGGCCGGGAATTTTGTCCAGGAATGGGAAATTTAGGATTTTTCCCGTTGGTTTGGTTTTTCCCCCAGGACGAGGACGGGCAGGAAGCGCTGAGCTTCGAATTCCAGAAGATCAAATATTCCTACGAAATCCATGGGAAGAAGCAATTCCTGCCCGTGGCGTTCCCGGTGGAGCATCCCCTGGGCTTCTACCAGAATTCCAGAGGCTTCCAGGAGGACAAGGAAATCCGGGAGGCCGAGAGGAAATACGGGACAAACAAGTGAGGCTTCCGTGTTTTCCTTGGGGGGAAATCCCGGGAAAATAGCCCGGAATGTGCCGGGAAAAGAGGTGGAGGTATTGCAAAATCTCCTGGGAAAATATCCCGGGGAAATATCCCGAAATATCCCGGGGAAATATCCTGAAATATCCCGGGGAAATATCCTGAAATATCCCGGGAAAATATCCCAAAATATCCCGGGAAAATATCCCAAAATATCCCGGGGAAATATCCCGAAATATCCCGGGGAAATATCCCAAATATCCCGGGGAAATATCCCAAATATCCCGGGGAAATATCCCAAAATATCCCGGGAAAATATCCCGAAATATCCCGGGGAAATATCCCGAAATATCCTGGGGAAATATCCCAAAATATCCCGGGGAAATATCCCAAAATATCCTGGGAAAATATCCCGAAATATCCTGGGAAAATATCCCGAAATATCCCGGGGAAATATCCCAAAATATCCCGGGAAATTGTCCCAAAATATCCCAGGAAAATATCCCAAAATATCCCGGGAAAATAGCCCGGAATGTGCCGGGAAAAGAGGTGAAGATATTCCCAAATATCCTGGGAAAATATCCCAAAGTATCCCAGGAAAACATCCCGAAATATCCCGGGAAAACATCCCAAAATGTTCTGGGAAAATATTCCCAAAACATCCCAGAATATCTCGGGAAAATGTCCCCAAATATCCCCAAATATCCCTGAAAAATACCCCTAAATATCCTGGGAAAATATTCCCAAAATATGCTGGGAAAATATCCCAAAATACTCCAGGAAAATGTCCCAAATATCCCGGGAAAATATTCCAAAATATCCCGAGAAAATGCCTTAAAATATTCCAGGAAAAACATCCCAAAATATCCCAGGAAAATGTCCTCAAATATTCCGGGAAAATGTCCCAGAATATCCCAAAATATGCTGGGAAAATATTCCGAAATATTCCAGGAAAATATCCCTGGATATCTTGGGAAAACGTCCCTAAACATTCCCAAAGAATCCGGGAAAACACCCCAAAATATTCCAGGAAAACTTCCCAAAATATCTCTGGGCAAAGCTCCTGGGAGAACGTGCAGAAATATCCCAAAATATCCGGGGAAAATATTCCAAAATATCCCAGGAAAAAGATCCCCAAATATCCCCGAATATCCCAGGAGAACATTCCCAAATATTCCAGGAAAAATCCCAAAATATCCCCAAATATTCTAAGAAAATGTCTTAAAATATCCCAGGAAAAAAGTCCCAAAATATCCTCAAATATCCCAGGAAAAAAATCCCAAAATATCCTTGAATACTCCAAGAAAAATCCTAAAATATCCCCGAATATTCCAGGAAAATGTCTTAAAATATCCCAGGAAAAATCCCAAAGAATCCCAAAATATCCCCAAATATCCCAGGAAAAAGATCCCAAAATATCCCTGAATATCCCAGGAAAAAGATCCCAAAATATCCCTGAATATCCCAAGAAAATGTCTTAAAACATTCCAGGAAAAAAATCCCAAAATATCCCTGAATGTTCCAGGAAAAATCCCAAAATATCCCTGAATATTCCAAGGAAAATCCTAAAATATCCCCATATATTCCAGGAAAATGTCTTAAAATATCCCAGGAAAAATCCCAAAAGATCCCCAAATATCCCCGAATATCCCAGAAAAATCCCCAAATATCACCAAATATCCCAAGAAAATGCCTTAAAATATCCCGGGAAAAATCCCAAAGAATCCCAAAATATCCCCAAATATCCCAAGAAAAAGATCCCAAAATATCCCTGAATATTCCAAGGAAAATCCTAAAATATCCCCGAATATTCCAGGAAAACGTCTTAAAATATCCCAGGAAAAATCCCAAAAGATCCCAAAATATCCCTGAATACTCCAGGAAAATGCCTTAAAATATTCTGGGAAAAATCCCCAAATATCCCTGAATATCCCAGGAGAACATTCCCAAATATCCCAGGAGAACATTCCCAAATATCCCAGGAGAACATTCCCAAATATCCGGGCACCGGCCCCGGCCAGCCCAGCAAGGTGGGAATTCCCGGGATTTGGGATTTCCCAGGAATTCCCTCCCCTCTTCCCAGGGCCGAGATGGTGGTGCCGGAATTCCTGGAGCTCTTCAAGGAAAGGGCCACGGCTCCGTTCTTCGTATTCCAGGTAAAAACTGGGAATAAAACCTGGGAAAAGGATCCCAAAATCCCTATTTCTGCTAAAAACCGGGAATAAAACCTGGGAAAAGGATGCCAGAATTCCCATTCCTGCTAAAAATCGGGAATAAAAGCCAGGGAAAGGATCCCAAAATTCCCATTCCTGGGAAAAATCAGGAATAAAAACTGGGAAAAGGATCCCAAAATTCGCATTCCTGGGAAAATCAGGAATAAAATCCAGGAAAAGGATCCCAAAATTCCCATTCCTGCTAAAAATCGGGAATAAAACCCAGGGAGAATTCCCAATTCTGCTAAAAAACGGGAATAACACCCGGGAAAAGGATCCCAAAATTCCCATTCCTGGGAAAAACTGGGAATAAGACTTGGGAAAAGGATCCCAAAATTCCCATTCCTGCTAAAAATCGGGAATAAAAGCCAGGGAGAATTCCCAATTCTGCTAAAAAACGAGGATTTCTGGCCCAAAAAATCTGGGAAGGAGGAGCAGCTTCCCGGAGTTCCGAGGTTTTGCACCCAAACGTGGCTTTGTTCCGGGAATGATCCCGCTTTTCTGGGATTCCCGGGATCGGAGGAATGCGGGGCTGGAATCTTGGGAATTCTGGGCTGGAATTTTGGGAATTCTGGGCTGGAATTGGGGGAATTCTGGGCTGGAGTTTTGGGAATTCAGGGCTGGAATTTCAGGAATTTCGGGCTTGATTTGGGACAATTTTGGTCCCTTTTTTCCCAGGAATTGGAGGAATTCTGGGCTGGGATTTTGGGAATTCTGGGCTGGAAGTTCGGGAATTCTGGGCTGGAATTTTGGGAATTTTGGGCTGGGATTGGGGGAATTCTGGACTGGAAGTTCAGGAATTCGGGGCTGGAATTTTAATAATTCTGGGTTCTACTGGGACAATTTTGGTCCCTTTTTTCCTGGAATTGGAGGAATTCTGGGCTGGAATTTTGGGAATTCTGGGCTGGAATTTTGGGAATTCTGGGTGGGAATTGGAGGAATTGTGGGCTGGAATTTTGGGGATTCTGGGTGGGAATTGGAGGAGTTCTGAGCTGGAATTTTGGGAATTCTGGGCTGGAATTGGAGGAATTGTGGGCTGGAATTTTGGGAATTCTGGGTGGGAATTGGAGGAGTTCTGAGCAGGAATTGGAGGAATTCTGGGCTGGAATTTTGGGAATTCTGGGTGGGAATTGGAGGAGTTCTGAGCAGGAATTTTGGGAATTCTGGGCTGGAATTTTGGGAATTGTGGGCTGGAATTGGAGGAATTCTGAGCTGGAATTTTGGGAATTGTGGGCTGGAATTGGAGGAATTCTGGGCTGGAATTTTGGGAATTCTGGGTGGGAATTGGAGGAGTTCTGAGCTGGAATTGGAGGAATTCTGGGCTGGAATTTTGGGAATTCTGGGTGGGAATTGGAGGAATTGTGGGCTGGAATTTTGGGGATTCTGGCTGGGAATTGGGGGAATTCTGAGCTGGAATTTTGGGAATTCTGGCTGGGAATTGGGGGAATTCTGAGCTGGAATTTTGGGAATTCTGGCTGGGAATTGGAAGAATTCGGGGTGGGAATTGGAGGAATTCTGAGCTGGAATTGCAACATCTTGGGGCTGGAATTTGAGGAATTCTGAGCTGGAAATTTGGGAATTCTGGGCTGGAAATTTGGGAATTCTGGGCTGGAATTTCAGGCCCTCAGCACTGAACTGGGCCTCCCTTGGTGCTTCTCCTGCTGCCGTTTCCCCTTTTCCCCTTGGAACCTCCCCGTTCCCACTCCCCGCTCCCACCCCGACATTCCCGGAATTCCCGGAATTCCCGGAATTCCTGTGGGATGCCGCAGGTGTTCTGCGTGGGGCTCTGGTGCCTGGATGAGTTCTGGTACTACAGCGTCTTCACGCTCTCCATGCTCGTGGCCTTCGAGGCGTCGCTGGTGCAGCAGCAGCTGCGCAACCTCGGCGAGATCCGCAGCATGGGCAACAAGGCCTTCCCCATCCAGGTGAGCCGGAGCGGCCGGAATTCCCGGGAAACATCGGGAATGACACCAGGAGAGGGATGGCAGAATGCAGAATCCAGGGAAACATCGGGAATGACACCGGGGCAGGGATGGCAGAATGCAGAATCCAGGGAAACATCGGGAATGACGCCGGGGGAGGGATGGTAGAATGAACAGTGCTGGGAGAAATCAGGACTAAAACCCAGGAAAAGGATCCCAAAATGCCCATTTCTGGGAAAAATCGGGAATAAATCCAGGGGAAAGATGCCAAAATTCGCATTTCTGGGAAAAATCAGGACTGAAACCCAGGGAAAAGATGCCAGAGTGATGAATCCTGGGAAAAATCAGGAATGGACACGGGGGAAGGATGGCAGAATGAACAGTGCTGGGAAAAATCAGGACAAAAACCCAGGAAAAGGATCCCAAAATGCCCATTTCTGGGAAAAATCAGGAATAACGCCGGGGGAGGGATGGCAGAATGAACAGTGCTGGGAAAAATCAGGAATAAAACCCAGGGGAGGGATGGCAGAATTCGCATTTCTGGGAAAAATCAGGAATAAATCCAGGGGAAAGATGCCAAAATTCGCATTTCTGGGAAAAATCAGGACAAAAACCCAAGAAAAGGATCCCAAAATGCCGAATCCTGGGAAAAATCGGGAATAACGCCGGGGGAGGGATGGAAGAATGCCCAATCCTGCTAAAAGTCGGGAATAGAACCCAGGAAAAGGATCCCAAAGTTCCCATTCCTGGGAAAAATCAGGACTAAAACCCAGGAAAAGGATCCCAGAATACCGAATCCTGGGAAAAACTGGGAATAAAACCCAGGGGAAAGATGCCAAAATTCGCATTTCTGGGAAAAATCAGGACTGAAACCCAGGGAAAAGATGCCAGAGTGATGAATCCTGGGAAAAATCAGGAATGGACACAGGGGAAGGATGGCAGAATGAACAGTGCTGGGAAAAATCAGGACTAAAACCCAGGAAAAGGATCCCAAAATGCCCATTTCTGGGAAAAATCGGGAATAAATCCAGGGGAAAGATGCCAAAATTCGCATTTCTGGGAAAAATCAGGACTAAAACTCAGGAAAAGGATCCCAAAATGCCAAATCCTGGGAAAAATCGGGAATAACACTGGGGGAGGGATGGCAGAATGAACAGTGCTGGGAAAAGTCGGGAATAGAACCCAGGAAAAGGATCCCAAAGTTCCCATTCCTGGGAAAAATCAGGAATAAAACCCAGGGGAAAGATGCCAAAATTAGCATTTCTGGGAAAAATCAGGAATAACACTGGGGGAGGGATGGCAGAATGAACAGTGCTGGGAGAAATCAGGAATAAAACCCAGGAAAAGGATCCCAGAATGCCCATTTCTGGGAAAAATCGGGAATAAATCCAGGGGAAAGATGCCAAAATTCGCATTTCTGGGAAAAATCAGGACAAAAACCCAAGAAAAGGATCCCAAAATGCCGAATCCTGGGAAAAATCGGGAATAACGCCGGGGGAGGGATGGAAGAATGCCCAATCCTGCTAAAAGTCGGGAATAGAACCCAGGAAAAGGATCCCAAAGTTCCCATTCCTGGGAAAAATCAGGACTAAAACCCAGGAAAAGGATCCCAGAATACCGAATCCTGGGAAAAACTGGGAATAAAACCCAGGGGAAAGATGCCAAAATTCGCATTTCTGGGAAAAATCAGGACTGAAACCCAGGGAAAAGATGCCAGAGTGATGAATCCTGGGAAAAATCAGGAATGGACACGGGGGAAGGATGGCAGAATGAACAGTGCTGGGAAAAATCAGGACTAAAACCCAGGAAAAGGATCCCAAAATGCCGAATCCTGGGAAAAATCAGGAATAACACCGGGAGAGGGATGGCAGAATGAACAGTGCTGGGAAAAATCGGGAATAAAACCCAGGAAAAGGATCCCAAAATGCCCATTTCTGGGAAAAATCAGGAATAAAACCCAGGGGAAAGATCCCAAAATGCCCATTTCTGGGAAAAATCGGGAATAAATCCAGGGGAAAGATGCCAAAATTCGCATTTCTGGGAAAAATCAGGACAAAAACCCAAGAAAAGGATCCCAAAATGCCGAATCCTGGGAAAAATCGGGAATAACGCCGGGGGAGGGATGGAAGAATGCCCAATCCTGCTAAAAGTCGGGAATAGAACCCAGGAAAAGGATCCCAAAGTTCCCATTCCTGGGAAAAATCAGGACTAAAACCCAGGAAAAGGATCCCAAAATGCCGAATCCTGGGAAAAATCAGGAATAACACCGGGAGAGGGATGGCAGAATGAACAGTGCTGGGAAAAGTCGGGAATAGAACCCAGGAAAAGGATCCCAAAATGCCCATTTCTGGGAAAAATCAGGAATAAATCCAGGGGAAAGATGCCAAAATTCGCATTTCTGGGAAAAATCAGGACTAAAACCCAGGAAAAGGATCCCAAAATGCCCATTTCTGGGAAAAATCGGGAATAAATCCAGGGGAAAGATGCCAAAATTCGCATTTCTGGGAAAAATCAGGACAAAAACCCAGGGAAAAGATGCCAGAGTGATGAATCCTGGGAAAAATCAGGAATAAAACCCAGGAAAAGGATCCCAAAATGCCGAATCCTGGGAAAAATCGGGAATAACGCCGGGGGAGGGATGGCAGAATGAACAGTGCTGGGAAAAATCAGGAATAGAACCCAGGAAAAGGATCCCAAAGTTCCCATTCCTGGGAAAAATCGGGAATAAAACCCAGGGGAAAGATGCCAAAATTCGCATTTCTGGGAAAAATCAGGACTGAAACCCAGGGAAAAGATGCCAGAGTGATGAATCCTGGGAAAAATCTGGAATGGACACAGGGGAAGGATGGCAGAATGAACAGTGCTGGGAAAAGTCGGGAATAGAACCCAGGAAAAGGATCCCAAAATGCCCATTTCTGGGAAAAATCAGGAATAAAACCCAGGGGAAAGATCCCAAAATGCCCATTTCTGGGAAAAATCGGGAATAAATCCAGGGGAAAGATGCCAAAATTCGCATTTCTGGGAAAAATCAGGACTAAAACCCAAGAAAAGGATCCCAAAATGCCGAATCCTGGGAAAAATCGGGAATAACGCCGGGGGAGGGATGGCAGAATGAACAGTGCTGGGAAAAGTCGGGAATAGAACCCAGGAAAAGGATCCCAAAATGCCCATTTCTGGGAAAAATCGGGAATGGACCCGGGGAAAGATCCCAAAATTCCCAGTCCTGCTAAAAGTTGGGAATAAAACCTGGGAAAAGGATCCCAAAATGCCCAATCCTGCTAAAAATTGGGAATAAAACCAGGGAGAATTCCCAATTCTGCTAAAAAATGGGAATAAAACCCAGGGAAAAGATCCCAAAATGCCGAATCCTGCTAAAAATCAGGACTAAAACCCAGGAAAAGGATCCCAAAATTCCCAAATTCGGGGATTTTTGGGGGGAATTTGGGCCTTTTGCTGTTGTTTTCCCATTGATTTCGTCCCAATATTTGGGATTTTGGGGGTTTTAACCCATTTCTTTTCCCTTTTTCCATTGTTTTTCCATCTGTTCCATCCCAAAATTTGGGGTTTTTTTGTTTAACCTGTTTATTTTCCCTTTTCCCATCGTTTTCCCGTTGATTTCATCCCAAAAATTGGGATTTTCTTGGGTTTGAATCCTTTCTTTTCCTTTTTTCCCATCATTTTTCCATCTATTCCATCCCAAGTTTGGGATTTGGGGGTTTTTTACCTTTTTTCACCCTTTTTCTGTTGTTTTCCTGCCCTTTCCATCCCCCAAATTGGATTTTTTTGTGCTTAAATCCTTTATTTTCCCCTTTTCCATCATTTTCCCACCAATTCCATGCCAAAATTGGGATTTTTGGGGGGGTTTAACCCCTTTCTTCTCCCTTTTCCCATCATTTTCCCATCGATTCCATCCCAAAAAATTGGGATTTTTTTTTTTTTCCGGATTTTTGCCTTTCCTGGGATTTTCGGGGGGTTTCCCTCATTCATTTCCCCTTTTCCCGTTGTTTTCCCGCTGATTCCGTCCCCAAACCTGGGATTTTTAAGGGGATTCTGCCCCTTTTCTCCTCCTTTTCCTGCTCCTTTCCCGCTGATTCCGGGGATTTCTTTTTTTTTGGGAATTCCAGGTCTACAGGAGCCGGAAGTGGCGCGTGATTTCCAGCGACGAAATCGTCCCGGGGGACGTCGTCTCCATCGGTACCGGGAATTCCCTGGGAAAATGTCCTTAAAAATGGGAATTCCATGGAAAATGGCCTTAAAAATGGGAATTCCATGGGAAAATGGCCTTGAAAATGGGAATTCCATGGGAAAATGGCCTTGAAAATGAGAATTCCACGGGAAAACGGCCTTAAAAATGGGAATTCCATGGAAAATGGCCTTAAAAATGGGAATTCCATGGGAAATGGCCTTAAAAATGGGAATTCCACGGGAAAACGGCCTTAAAAATGGGAATTCCACGGGAAAACGGCCTTGAAAATGGGAATTCCATGGAAAATGGCCTTGAAAATGGGAATTCCATGGGAAATGGCCTTAAAAATGGGAATTCCATGGAAAATGGCCTTAAAAATGGGAATTCCTTTGGAAAACGGCCTTAAAAATGGGAATTCCATGGGAAAACGGCCTTGAAAATGGGAATTCCATGGGAAATGGCCTTAAAAATGGGAATTACTATGGAAAATGGCCTTGAAAATGGGAATTCCTATGGAAAATGGCCTTGAAAATGGGAATTCCATGGAAAATGGCCTTGAAAATGGGAATTCCATGGGAAAATGGCCTTAAAAATGGGAATTCCTATGGGAAAATGGCCTTGAAAATGGGAATTCCATGGGAAATGGCCTTAAAAATGGGAATTCCTATGGAAAATGGCCTTAAAAATGGGAATTCCATGGGAAATGGCCTTGAAAAAGGGAATTCCCATGGAAAATGGCCTTAAAAATGGGAATTCCATGGGAAAACGGCCTTGAAAATGGGAATTCCATGGAAAATGGCCTTAAAAATGGGAATTCCATGGAAAATGGCCTTGAAAATGGGAATTCCATGGGAAATGGCCTTAAAAATGGGAATTCCATGGGAAATGGCCTTGAAAATGGGAATTCCAGGGGAAAACGGCCTTAAAAATGGGAATTCCAGGGGAAATGGCCTTGAAAATGGGAATTCCATGGAAAATGGCCTTAAAAATGGGAATTCCATGGGAAATGGCCTTAAAAATGGGAATTCCATGGGAAATGGCCTTAAAAATGGGAATTCCATGGGAAATGGCCTTAAAAATGGGAATTCCATGGAAAACGGCCTTAAAAATGGGAATTCCATGGGAAAACGGCCTTGAAAATGGGAATTCCTATGGAAAATGGCCCTAAAAATGGGAATTTCCACGGAAAACCTCCCTGAAAATGGGAATTCCAGGGGAAAATGGCCTTAAAAATGGGAATTCCATGGGAAAATGGCATTGAAAATGGGAATTCCCATGGAAAATGGCCTTGAAAATGGGAATTCCATGGGAAAACGGCCTTAAAAATGGGAATTCCATGGGAAATGGCCTTGAAAATGGGAATTCCATGGAAAATGGCCTTGAAAATGGGAATTCCTATGGAAAACCTCCCTAAAAATGGGAATTTCCACGGAAAACCTCCCTGAAAATGGGAATTCCATGGGAAAATGGCCTTAAAAATGGGAATTCCATGGAAAATGGCCTTAAAAATGGGAATTCCCATGGGAAAATGGCCTTAAAAATGGGAATTCCATGGGAAAACGGCCTTAAAAATGGGAATTCCATGGAAAATGGCCTTAAAAATGGGAATTCCTATGGAAAACAGCCTTGAAAATGGGAATTCCATGGGAAAATGGCCTTAAAAATGGGAATTCCATGGAAAATGTCCTTAAAAATGGGAATTCCATGGAAAATGGCCTTAAAAATGGGAATTCCTATGGAAAATGGCCTTAAAAATGGGAATTCCATGGGAAATGGCCTTAAAAATGGGAATTCCATGGGAAATGGCCTTAAAAATGGGAATTCCATGGGAAATGGCCTTAAAAATGGGAATTCCATGGAAAACGGCCTTAAAAATGGGAATTCCATGGGAAAACGGCCTTGAAAATGGGAATTCCTATGGAAAATGGCCCTAAAAATGGGAATTTCCACGGAAAACCTCCCTGAAAATGGGAATTCCAGGGGAAAATGGCCTTAAAAATGGGAATTCCATGGGAAAATGGCATTGAAAATGGGAATTCCCATGGAAAATGGCCTTGAAAATGGGAATTCCATGGGAAAACGGCCTTAAAAATGGGAATTCCATGGGAAATGGCCTTGAAAATGGGAATTCCATGGAAAATGGCCTTGAAAATGGGAATTCCTATGGAAAACCTCCCTAAAAATGGGAATTTCCACGGAAAACCTCCCTGAAAATGGGAATTCCATGGGAAAATGGCCTTAAAAATGGGAATTCCATGGAAAATGGCCTTAAAAATGGGAATTCCCATGGGAAAATGGCCTTAAAAATGGGAATTCCATGGGAAAACGGCCTTAAAAATGGGAATTCCATGGAAAATGGCCTTAAAAATGGGAATTCCTATGGAAAACAGCCTTGAAAATGGGAATTCCATGGGAAAATGGCCTTAAAAATGGGAATTCCATGGAAAATGTCCTTAAAAATGGGAATTCCATGGAAAATGGCCTTAAAAATGGGAATTCCATGGGAAAATGGCCTTAAAAATGGGAATTCCTATGGAAAATGGCCTTGAAAATGGGAATTCCTATGGAAAATGGCCTTGAAAATGGGAATTCCATGGGAAAATGGCCTTGAAAATGGGAATTCCATGGAAAATGGCCTTAAAAATGGGAATTCCCATGGAAAATGGCCTTGAAAATGGGAATTCCATGGGAAAATGGCCTTGAAAATGGGAATTCCATGGAAAATGGCCTTAAAAATGGGAATTCCCATGGAAAATGGCCTTGAAAATGGGAATTCCATGGGAAAACGGCCTTAAAAATGGGAATTCCATGGGAAATGGCCTTGAAAATGGGAATTCCATGGAAAATGGCCTTGAAAATGGGAATTCCTATGGAAAACCTCCCTAAAAATGGGAATTTCCACGGAAAACCTCCCTGAAAATGGGAATTCCATGGGAAAATGGCCTTAAAAATGGGAATTCCATGGAAAATGGCCTTAAAAATGGGAATTCCCATGGGAAAATGGCCTTAAAAATGGGAATTCCATGGGAAAACGGCCTTAAAAATGGGAATTCCATGGAAAATGGCCTTAAAAATGGGAATTCCTATGGAAAACGGCCTTGAAAATGGGAATTCCATGGGAAAATGGCCTTAAAAATGGGAATTCCATGGAAAATGGCCTTAAAAATGGGAATTCCATGGAAAATGGCCTTAAAAATGGGAATTCCATGGGAAAATGGCCTTAAAAATGGGAATTCCTATGGAAAATGGCCTTGAAAATGGGAATTCCTATGGAAAATGGCCTTGAAAATGGGAATTCCATGGGAAAATGGCCTTGAAAATGGGAATTCCATGGAAAATGGCCTTAAAAATGGGAATTCCCATGGAAAATGGCCTTGAAAATGGGAATTCCATGGGAAATGGCCTTAAAAATGGGAATTCCTATGGAAAACCTCCCTAAAAATGGGAATTTCCACGGAAAACCTCCCTGAAAATGGGAATTCCTATGGAAAATGGCCTTAAAAATGGGAATTCCTATGGAATACTCCCTGAAAATGGGAATTCCCAGAGAAAAACCTCCCTAAAAATGGGAATTTCCACTGAAAACTTCCCTAAAAATGGGAATTCCCATGGAAAAGCTCCCTGAAAATGGGGATTTTTATGGAAAACCTCCCTAAAACCGGGAATTTTTATGGAAAAACTCCCTGAAAATGGGAATTTTTATGGAAAAACCTCCCTGAAAATGAGAATTCCCATGGAAAATCTCCCTAAAATGGGGAATTCCCATGGAAAACCTTAAAAACCAGAATTTTTACGGAAAATCTCCCTAAAAATGGGAATTCCCACAGGAAACTCCTGAAAACCAGGAATTTTTATGGAAAACTCCCAAAAAGCAGGAAAACCTCCCTAAAAATGGGAATTCCCATGGAAAACCTCCCTAAACCCGGGAATTTTTATGGAAAACTCCCTTCAAATGGGAATTCCCATGGAAAACGCCCTAAAAGCGGGAATTTCCCCCCTCGGCTTTGTTGGAATGAAGTCGAATTTTGAGGGTTTCAATTCCCATTTCCAGGGAAATGCCCTGGGAATTCTCGCTGGGATTTGAGGAATTCTGGCAGCCGCTGGGGTGACCTCGGGGTTTTATTTCCAGGATTTTCCCTTTTTTCCCTGGCATTTCCTGCTTTTCCACCATCAATTCCCAGCATTCAAAGGCGGCAATTCCCAAAATTGCCCAAAATTCCAGGAATTCCGGGGGCTGCTTTGCTTTTTTTGCTTTTTTTCCCCACCTTTCCCTTCCTCCAGCCTCCAACCTTTTCCCACGGGAGCGGGGCTGGAAAAATGGGGGGGAAAAGCAGGGAAGGGGAGGTTTTGGAGCGGGAAAAACGGGAAAATGGAGGTTTTTGGGTGTGGGAGATGTTGGGAATTTGGGGAATTTGGGGAATTTGGGGAATTTCTGCCGGCAGGACGCTCCCCCCAGGAGAACCTGGTGCCCTGTGACCTCCTGCTGCTGCGAGGCCGCTGCGTCGTGGACGAGGCCATGCTGACCGGGGAGTCCGTGCCCCAGATGAAGGTGGGGAAAATGGGGAAAAAATGGGGAAAATGGGGAAAAAATGGGGGGAAAAAATAGGGAAAAGTGGGGGGAAAATAGGGAAAAGTGGGGAAAAAATCGGGGGAAAAATCGGGGGAAAAATGGGAAAAATGGGCTGTGCTGAGCAGGGAGTCCATGCCCCAGATGAAGGTGGGGAAAATGGGGAAAAAATGGGGAAAAAATAGGGAAAAAAATAGGGAAAAGTGGGGGGAAAATCGGGGGAAAAGTGGGGGAAAAAAATAGGGAAAAGTGGGGGAAAAAATAGGGAAAAGTGGGGGAAAAATGGGGAAAAATGGGAATGGGCGAGGCCGTGCTGAGCAGGGAGTCCGTGCCCCAGATGAAGGTGGGGAAAGTGGGAAAAATGGGGAAAAAAATAGGGAAAAGTGGGGGAAAAATCGGGGGAAAAGTGGGGAAAAAAATAGGTAAAAGTGGGGAAAAAATCGGGGAAAAATGGGAAAAATGGGCTGTGCTGAGCAGGGAGTCCATGCCCCAGATGAAGGTGGGGAAAATGGGGGAAAAAAATAGGGAAAAGTGGGGGAAAAATAGGGAAAAGTGGGGGGAAAAGTGGGGAAAAAAATAGGTAAAAGTGGGGGGAAAATGGGGGGAAAAATAGGGAAAAGTGGGGAAAAAATCGGGGGAAAAATGGGAAAAATGGGCTGTGCTGAGCGGGGAGTCCATGCCCCAGATGAAGGTGGGGAAAATGGGGAAAAAATGGGGAAAAAATAGGAAAAAAATAGGGGAAAGTGGGGGAAAAAAAAGGGAAAAGTGGGGGAAAAATCGGGGGAAAAATGGGCTGTGCTGAACGGGGAGTCCGTGCCCCAGATGAAGGTGGGGAAAAATGGGGGAAAGTGGGAAAAATGGGGAAAAAAATAGGGAAAAGTGGGGAAAAAATGGGGGGAAAAATGGGAAAAATCAGGGGAAAAAAAGAAGTAAAAGTGGGGAAAAAAATCGGGGGAAAAATGGGGAAAAAATGGGGGGAAAAATGGGGAAAGTGGAGGGAAAAAATGGGGAAAAAACTAGGGAGAAGTGTGGAAAAAATTGGGGGAAAAATGGGGGAAAAAATGAGGGGGAAAATGGGAATGGACGAGGCTGTGCTGAGTGGGGAGTCTGTGCCCCAGATGAAGGTGGGGAAAAAATGGGGGGAAAGTGGGAAAAATGGGGGAAAAAATGGGGAAAAGTGGGGGAAAAATCAGGGGAAAATGGGGAAAAAATGGGGGGGAAAATGGGGGGGAAAATAGGGAAAGTGGAGGAAAAGTGGAGGGAAAAAATGGGGAAAAAAATGGGGAGAAATGGGGAAAAATGGGAATGGGTGCGGCTGTGCTGAGCGGGGAGTCCGTGCCCCAGATGAAGATCTGGGAATGGGGGGAAAAATGGGGAAAAATGGGAAAGGAAATGAGAAAAGTGGGGGGAAAATGGGAGGGAGGAGAAAGGGTCAAAGGGGAGGGGAGAGGGTCAAGGGAAAGGGGGGAGGGGCAGTGAGTGCTCAGTGGTCAGCGAGTGGTCAGTGGTCAGCGAGTGGTCAGTGGTCAGCAGTCAATGGGCAGTGGGTGGGCAGTGGTCAGCGAGTGGGTGGGCAGTGGTGGGTGGGCAGTGGGCAGTGGGTGGTCAGTGGTCAGCAGTGGGTGGGCAGTGGGTGGTCAGTGGGCAGTGGGTGGGCAGTGGGTGATCAGTGGTCAGTGGGTGGTCAGTGGTCGGTCAGTGGTCCGTGGTCAGCAGTGGGTGGTCAGTGGGTGGTCAGTGGTCAGTGGGTGGGCAGTGGGTGGTCAGTGGGCAGTGGGTGGGCAGTGGGTGGTCAGTGGTCCGTGGTCAGCAGTGGGTGGGCAGTGGGTGGTCAGTGGTCACTCCCGCCCCGTGTGCCCCCAGGAGCCAGTGGAGGGCAGTGGGCAGTGGGTGGTCAGTGGGTGGTCAGTGGTCCGTGGGTGGTCCGTGGGTGGTCCGTGGGTGGTCCGTGGGTGGTCAGTGGGTGGTCAGTGTGTGGTCAGTGGTCACTCCCGCCCCGTGTGCCCCCAGGAGCCGGTGGAGGGCAGTGGGCAGTGGGTGGTCAGTGGGTGGTCAGTGGGTGGTCAGTGGTCACTCCCGCCCCGTGTGCCCCCAGGAGCCGGTGGAGGGCCGGCGGCCGGAGCAGCCGCTGGACCTGGGTGCGGACGGGCGGCTGCACGTCCTGTTCGGGGGCACGCGCGTCATCCAGCACATCCCGCCCCAGCGCGCCGCCTCCGGCCTCCGGCGTGAGCCCCTGCATCCCCCGTTCCCTGAACCCCTGAATCCCTGGATCCCTGAAACCGCCATTCCCTGAACCCCTGAATCCCTGAACCCCTGAATCCCTGAGTCCCTGGATCCCTGAATCCCCTGGATCCCTGAAACCGCCATTCCCTGAATCCCTGAATTCCCTGGATCCCTGAATCCCCCATTCCCTGAATCCCCCATTCCCTGAATCCCCCATTCCCTGAACCCCTGAATCCCTGAATCCCCTGAACCCCTGAATTCCCTGAATCCCTGAATCCCCTGAATCCCTGAATCCCCTGGATCCCTGAAACCGCCATTCCCTGAATCCCTGAATTCCCTGGATCCCTGAATCCCCCATTCCCTGAATCCCCCATTCCCTGAATCCCCCATTCCCTGAACCCCTGAATCCCTGAATCCCCCATTCCCTGAATTCCTGAATCCCTGAATTCCCTGAGCCCCTGAATCCTTGAGCCCCTGAATCCCCCATTCCCTGAATTCCCCATTCCCTGAATTCCCCATTCCCTGAATTCCCCATTCCCTGAATTCCCCATTCCCTGAATCCCTGAATTCCCTGAATTCCCCATTCCCTGAATTCCTGAATCCCCCCAATTCCCTGAATCCCCCATTCCCTGAATTCCTGAATCCCCCCCAAGTCCCTGAATCCCCAATTCCCTGAATCCCCCCCAATTCCCTGAATCCCCCCAATTCCCTGAATCCCCCCAATTCCCTGAATTCCCCCAATTCCCCAATTCCCAACCCCAAAATGCCCCAGAATTCCCATCCCGGAATTCCCTGGGATCCCCACAGGGCCACCCCCCCACCCCAGTTCCTCCCTCAGCCTCCAACGTGAGCGATTCCTGGAATTCCTGCCCCAAATTCCCTGGAATTGCCATCCTGAAATCCCCAAATTCCTGCCCCAAATTACCTGGAATTCCCATCCCAAAATCCTCAAATTCCTGCCCCAAATTCCCTGGAATTCCTGCCCCAAATTCCCCAAATTCCTGCCCCAAAATTCCCTGGAATTCTTGCCCTGAATTCCCTGGAATTCCCTCAGGATTTCCTGGAGGATTTCTTCAGGGATTTTTCTGGGGGGATTCCCAGGGAATTCCCTGCGGGATTTCCTGGGAATTTCTCGGGATTTACTCGGCATTTCCCCCCCCCAGCCACGGATAACGGGTGCTTGGCCTACGCCCTCCGCACCGGCTTCAACACCTCCCAGGTGAGCCGGGAATTCCCGGGAATTCCTGGGAATTCCAGGGAACTGGGGGCTCAGGCATTCCAGGGCGGGCGCTGAGGGCTCCTTTTCCAGGGAAAGCTGCTCCGGACGATCCTGTTCGGAGTGAAGAGGGTCACGGCCAACAACCTGGAGACCTTCATCTTCATCCTCTTCCTCCTCGTCTTCGCCATCGCCGCCGCCGCCTACGTCTGGATCCAGGGTGGGAATCCCGGGAATCGCGGGAATTCCGGCAGCGGGGCGGGGCTTGGGAAGGGATTTGTCCCGGAGTTTTGGGGGGGGGAAGTTGGGAATCAGATCCCAGAGTTTGTGGGGAGGGTGGGGCAGGGCTGATCCCAAAGTTTGTGGGAAGGTTGGGAGTCGGATCCCGAAGATTTTGGGAAGGACAAGGACTGATCCCAGAGATTTTGGGAAGGACAAGGACTGATCCCAAAGATTTTGGGAGGGACAAGGACTGATCCCAGAGATTTTGGGAGGGACAAGGACTGATCCCAGAGATTTTGGGGAGGACAAGGACTGATCCCAAAGATTTTGGGAGGGACAAGGACTGATCCCAAAGATTTTGGGAAGGACAAGGACTGATCCCAAAGATTTTGGGGAGGCCGAGCCCCTTCCTGTTCCTCCTCGGGATGCAGAGGAAATTCCTGTTCCTCCCCTCATTCCAAAGGAGCCGAGGATCCCCCCCGATCCTGATCCCATTTTTCCCTGATCCTGTTTTTTCCCCTCATTCCCAAGGTACCAAGGATCCCCCCTGACCCCATTTTTCCCTGACTCTGGTCCTGTTTTTTCCCTGACCCTGGTCCCGTTTTTCCCTGACGCTGATCCCGTTTCTCCCGGATTCCCAAGGCACCAAGGATCCCCTCTGACCCTGATCCCATTTTTTTCCTCTTAATCCCATTTTTTCCCTGACCCTGACCCCATTTTTCCCTGACCCTGATCCCGTTTCTCCCGGATTCCCAAGGCACCAAGGATCCCCTCTGACCCTGACCCCGTTTTTTCCCCTTAATTCCATTTTTTCTCTGATCCTGACCCCATTTTTCCCTGACCCCATTTTTTTCCCCTTAATCCCGTTTTTCTCTGTCCCTGATCCCGTTTCTCCCTGATCCTGACCCCATTTCTCCCGATTCCCAAGGCACCAAGGATCCCCCCTGACCCCGTTTTTCCCTGACCCCGTTTTTCCCTGACCCCATTTTTTCCCTGACCCTGATCCCATTCTTCCCTGACCCTGACCCCGTTTTTTCCCCTTAATCCCATTTTTCCCTGATCCTGACCCCATTTCTCCCTGACCCTGACCCCGTTTTTTCCCCTTAATCCCGTTTCTCCCTGACCCTGATCCCGTTTCTCCCAGATTCCCAAGGCACCAAGGATCCCCTCTGACCCTGACCCCATTTTTTCCCCTTAATCCCATTTTTCCCTGATCCTGACCCCATTTCTCCCTGACCCTGACCCCATTTTTTCCCCTTAATCCCATTTTTTCTCTGATCCTGACCCTGTTTTTCCCTGATCCTGACCCCGTTTCTCCCTGACCCTGATCCCATTTCTCCCCGATTCCCAAGGCACCAAGGATCCCCTCTGACCCTGACCCCGTTGTTTCCCCTTAATCCCATTTTTCCCTGACCCTGATCCCGTTTTTCCCTGACCCTGATCCCGTTTCTCCCCGATTCCCAAGGCACCAAGGATCCCCTCTGACCCTGACCCCGTTGTTTCCCCTTGATCCCATTTTTCCCCGATTCCCGAGGCACCAAGGATCCCCTCTGACCCTGACCCCGTTGTTTTCCCTTAATCCCATTTTTCCCTGACCCTGACCCCGTTGTTTCCTCTTAATCCCATTTTTCCCTGACCCTGATCCCGTTTTTCCCTGACCCTGATCCCATTTCTCCCGGATTCCCAAGGCACCAAGGATCCCCTCTGACCCTGATCCCATTTTTTTCCCCTTAATCCCATTTTTCCCTGACCCTGATCCCGTTTTTCCCTGACCCTGATCCCGTTTCTCCCGGATTCCCAAGGCACCAAGGATCCCCTCTGACCCTGACCCCGTTGTTTCCCCTTGATCCCATTTTTCCCCCATTCCCAAGGCACCAAGGATCCCCGGCGGAACCAGTACCGGCTTTTCCTGGAATGTGCCCTGATCCTGACGTCCGTGGTGCCTCCGGAGCTGCCCATCGAGCTCTCCCTGGCCGTCAACACCTCCCTGATCGCCCTGGCCAAGCTCTGTGAGAATTCCCCAGGGATTTGGGAGCGGGAGGGATCCCCGGCCGTTTTGGGAAGGACTCCTTGATCCTGGTGGTTGGGGATGGGATTCCCAGAGGATCTTGGGCTGGTCCAGCCCTGGAAGAATTTCCCCTTCCTGTTTTTATTTCTTTCCCCTTTTTCCCCTTCCCTTTGTTTTCCCAATTTTCCCTCCTTTTCTCCCCCTCCCACTTCTTCCCTTCCTGTTTTTCCTTCCCGTTTTTTCCCTCACATTCCTTCCTTCCCGTTCTTTTCCTCCCAAGTTTTCCTCCCAATTTTTTATTCCCAAATATTTCCTCCCGATTTTTTCCCCCTGATTTTTCTTTCCCATTTTTTCCCTTCCCATTCTTTCCCTCCTAATTTTCCCTTCCCATTTTTCCCGTTCTTTCCCTCCCATTTCCCCTCCCATTTTTCCCATTTTCCCCTCCCATTTTTTCCATTCTCCCTTCCCATTTTCCCATTTACCCCTCCCATTTTTCCCATTTGCCTTTCCCATTTTGCCATTCTCCCTTCCCACTTTTCCCATTTTCCCTCCCATTTTTTCCCATTTTCCTTTCCCATTTTCCCCATTCCCCCATTTTCCCCTCCCATTTTCCCATTTTCCCCTCCCATTTTTCCCATTTTCTGTCCCCATTTTCCCTCCCATTTTCCCCTCCCATTTTTCCCATTTCCCCTCCTATTTTTCATCCCATTTTTCCTCCCATTTTTCCCATTTTCCCTTCCCATTTTCTCTCTGTTTTCCTTCCCATTTTTCCCATTTTCCCGCTGTTTTCCCCTCCCATTTTCCCCATTTTCCCTCCCATTTCCCCATTTTCCCTCCCATTTTTCCCATTTTCCCCTCCCATTTCCCCATTTTCCCTCCCATTTTTCCCATTTCCCCTCCCATTTTTCCCATTTTCCCTTCCTATTTTCCCGCTGTTTTCCCCTCCCATTTTTCCCATTTTCCCCTCCCATTTCCCCATTTCCCCTCCCATTTTCCCCATTTTCCCTCCCATTTTCCCCGCCCATTTCCCCATTTCCCCTCCCATTTTTCCCATTTTCCCTCCCATTTCCCCATTTTCCCTCCCATTTTTCCCATTTTCCCTCCCATTTTTCCCATTTCCCCTCCCATTTTTCCCATTTTCCCTTCCTATTTTCCCGCTGTTTTCCCCTCCCATTTTCCCCTCCCATTTTTCCCATTTTCCCTCCCATTTCCCCATTTTCCCTCCCATTTTTCCCATTTTCCCCTCCCATTTCCCCATTTCCCCTCCCATTTTTCCCATTTTCCCTCCCATTTTCCCCTCCCATTTCCCCTCCCATTTTTCCCATTTCCCCATTTCCCCTCCCATTTTTCCCATTTCCCCTCCCATTTTTCCCATTTTCCCATTTTCCCCTCCCATTTCCCCATTTCCCCTCCCATTTTTCCCATTTTCCCTCCGGTTTTCCCCTCCCCATCCCTCCCCAAACCCCTCCTCTCCTCTGACCCCTCCTGGCCGCTCCCAGCCCGCGCTGATTCCCTCATGGATTCCCTCCGAAATTCCCGCTTTTTCCCGCTTTTCCAGACGTTTACTGCACGGAGCCCTTCCGGATCCCGTTTGCCGGGAAGGTCCAGGTTTGCTGCTTTGACAAAACCGGGACCTTGACCAGCGACCACCTCGTGGTGCGAGGGGTGGCCGGGCTCAGGTGGGTCCCGATCCCGGAATTCCCGCTGGGAAGAGGGGAAGGGAGGGGGCTGGAACGGGCCGGAAGGACAAAATCCCCCCAGAATCCTCACAAAATCCTGCCAGGAAATGAAAAATCCCGGGATTTTGTGGGATTTTGGTGAGGTTTTTGGTGAGGTTTTTTGTGGGATTTTTGAGAGGATTTTGTGGGATTTTTGTGAGGGTTTTGTGAAGTTTTTTGGGGATTTTGTGGAATTTTTTGTGAGGGTTTTGTGGGATTTTTATGGGATTATTTTGTGGGATTTTTTGGTGAGGATTTTTGTGAGGATTTTGTGGGATTTTGTGGAATTTTTGGTGAGGATTTTGTGGGCTTTTTTGAGAGGATTTTGTGGGATTTTGGTGAGGATTTTTGTGAGGATTTTGGGGCATTTTTTCTGAGGGTTTTGTGGGATTTTTGGTGAGGATTTGGGGGGAATTTTGTGTGAATTTTGAGGATTTTTTGAGAGGATTTTCTGTGGGATTTTGTGAGGATTTTTTGGGGAAGATTTTGTGGGATTTTTTGTGAGGATTTTTTTG
Organism: Coloeus monedula; assembly: GCF_965178545.1. Lineage (NCBI taxonomy): Eukaryota > Metazoa > Chordata > Aves > Passeriformes > Corvidae > Coloeus > Coloeus monedula. The sequence continues at coordinate 530,494 of NC_138811.1, read as the reverse complement.
GAATGTTATGAGGATTTTGTGGGATTTTTTTGGGGTTTTTCTGAGGATTTGGCAGGGGGGCGATTTTGGGAGATTTTGTGAGGATGTTTTGAGGGGATTTTGGGATATTTTTGTGGGATTTTCTGAGGATATTTGTAGAATTCCCTGAGGATTTTGTGGGTTTTTTGGTGAGGATTTTTTGTGGGATTTTGTGAGGGGATTTTGTGGGATTTTTGTGAGGATTTTCTGAGGATTTTTGTAGAATTCCCTGAGGATTTTGTGAGGATTTTTTGTGAGGATTTTGTGGGATTTTTGTGAGGATTTTTTGTGGGATTTGGTGAGGGGATTTTGTGAGATTTTTATGAGGATTTTGTGGGAGGATTTTGGAACATTTTTGTGGGATTTTGTGAGGGGATTTTATGGCATTTTTTGTGAGGATTTTGTGAGGGGATTTTGTAGAATTACCTGAGGATTTTGTGGGATTTTTTGTGAGGATTTTTTGTGAGGATTTTTGTAGAATTCCCTGAGGATTTTGTGGGATTTTGTGAGGGGATTTTGGGATATTTTGGTGGGATTTTTTTCTGAGGATCTTCTGAGGATTTTTGTAGAATTCCCTGAGGATTTTGTGACCATTTTTTGGTGACAATTTTTTTGGGGGGTGCGTGGATTCTTTTTTTTTTTTGTTGGCCGCATTTTGTGAAGATTTTACGGAATTTTCCCCTTTTCCCCCCACCTCCATTTCCCGGCATTTCCATGCTGGAAACCCCTTTGGGACTGACCTGGGCCCGTCCCGTTCTCCTCAGGGAAGGGAAGGAGCTGCTGCCGGTGTCGGATTTTTTTGTGAGGATTTTGTGGGATTATTTTGTGGGATTTTGTGAGGAGATTTTGTGATATTTTGGTGGGATTTTGTGAGGGAATTTTATGGGATTTTTATGAGGATTGTGTGGGATTTTGTGAGAGGATTTAGTGAGATTTTTGTGAGGGGATTTTGTGATATTTTGGTGGGATTTTGTGAGGGGATTTTGTGGGATTTTTATGAGGATTGTGTGGGATTTTGTGAGAGGATTTTGTGAGATTTTTGTGAGGGGATTTTGGGATATTTTTGTGGGATTTTGTGAGGGGATTTTGTGGGACATTTTTGTGAGGATTTTGTGAGGGGATTTTGTGGGACATTTTTGTGAGGATTTTGTGATATTTTTGTGGCCGGATTTTGTGAGGGGACTTTGTGGGATTTTTATGAGGATTGTGTGGGATTTTGTGAGAGGATTTTGGGACATTTTTGTGAGGATTTTGTGAGGGGATTTTGTGGGATTTTTTGTGAGGATTTTCTGAGGTTTTTTGTAGAATTCCCTGAGGATTTAACGACCATTTTTTTTTGTGGCCGGATTTTGTGAAGATCTTACGGAATTTTCCCCTTTCCTCCCCCCCTCCATTTCCCGGCATTTCCATGCTGGAAACCCCTTTGGGACTGACCTGGGCCCGTCCCGTTCTCCTCAGGGAGGGGAAGGAGCTGCTGCCGGTGTCAGATTTTTTGTGAGGATTTTGTGGGATTTTGAGGAATTTTGTGGGATTTTTTGTGGGATTTTTGTGAGGAGATTTTGTGATATTTTGGTGGGATTTTGTGAGGGGATTTTATGGGATTTTTATGAGGATTTTGTGAGAGGATTTTGTGAGATTTTTGTGAGGATTTTGTGAGGGGATTTTGGGACATTTTTGTGAGGACTTTGTGAGGAGATTTTGTGATATTTTTGTGGGATTTTGTGAGGGGATTTTATGGGATTTTTATGAGGATTGTGTGGGATTTTGTGAGAGGATTTTGTGAGATTTTTGTGAGGATTTTGTGAGGGGATTTTGTGGGATTTTTATGAGGATTTTCTGAGGATTTTTGTAGAATTCCCTGAGGATTTTGTGGGATTTTGTGAGGGGATTTTGGGATATTTTTGTGAGGGGATTTTGGGATATTTTTGTGGGATTTTTTCTGAGGATCTTCTGAGGATTTTTGTAGAATTCCCTGAGGATTTTGTGACCATTTTTTGGTGACAATTTTTTTGGGGGGTGCGTGGATTCTTTTTTTTTTTTGTTGGCCGCATTTTGTGAAGATTTTACGGAATTTTCCCCTTTTCCCCCCACCTCCATTTCCCGGCATTTCCATGCTGGAAACCCCTTTGGGACTGACCTGGGCCCGTCCCGTTCTCCTCAGGGAAGGGAAGGAGCTGCTGCCGGTGTCGGATTTTTTGTGAGGATTTTGTGGGATTTTGAGGAATTTTGTGGGATTTTTTGTGGGATTTTTGTGAGGAGATTTTGTGATATTTTGGTGGGATTTTGTGAGGGGATTTTATGGGATTTTTATGAGGATTTTGTGAGAGGATTTTGTGAGATTTTTGTGAGGATTTTGTGAGGGGATTTTGGGACATTTTTGTGAGGACTTTGTGAGGAGATTTTGTGATATTTTTGTGGGATTTTGTGAGGGGATTTTATGGGATTTTTATGAGGATTGTGTGGGATTTTGTGAGAGGATTTTGTGAGATTTTTGTGAGGATTTTGTGAGGGGATTTTGTGGGATTTTTATGAGGATTTTCTGAGGATTTTTGTAGAATTCCCTGAGGATTTTGTGGGATTTTGTGAGGGGATTTTGGGATATTTTTGTGAGGGGATTTTGGGATATTTTTGTGGGATTTTTTCTGAGGATCTTCTGAGGATTTTTGTAGAATTCCCTGAGGATTTTGTGACCATTTTTTGGTGACAATTTTTTTGGGGGGTGCGTGGATTCTTTTTTTTTTTTGTTGGCCGCATTTTGTGAAGATTTTACGGAATTTTCCCCTTTTCCCCCCACCTCCATTTCCCGGCATTTCCATGCTGGAAACCCCTTTGGGACTGACCTGGGCCCGTCCCGTTCTCCTCAGGGAAGGGAAGGAGCTGCTGCCGGTGTCGGAAATCCCGCTGGAAACTCACCGGGCCATCGCCTGCTGCCACTCCCTGGTGCAGCTGGAGGACGGGACAATCGTGGGGGACCCTCTGGAAAAGGCGATGCTGACGGCCGTCGATTGGACCCTGACCAAAGGTAAATCCCAAATCCTGCTTTTTCCTTGGAATTCTGGGCTCTTCCAGGCGGGAAAAGCCGCGCCGAGCTCAAAAATTCCCGTTTTCAAGGTGGCAGAATTCCAGATTTTCCCTGTGGTTCGGGGGGGTTTTCGCCCTTCCCTCTCCTCCCCCCTCCCATCAAATTTGGGGGAAATCAGGTGTGGAAATTGGGGATTTGAGTGGAAATCAGCTCCCAGCGGGGGTTTGAGCCCTAAAAAGTTCCTCTGGAAGGAGTGAGTTCCCTCCTGGCTTATTCCACAAGCTGGAATTCCTGGTTCTGCTTCCCTGAGGGGCAGCAGAATTCCAGAGTTTTCCGTAAATTGTGGGGTTTTCCGCATCTTAGGACGGGAATTTTCCATGAACCTTTATCCATGGATCCCGTGAAACTCAGGCTGTTGTGGGTTACCCTGAATTCCACCTGAATTATCCCAAATTCCTCCTCAGTTCCACCGGAATTCTTCCGAATTCCATAGAAATTATGCTGAATTCCAGCAGATTCCCTGTATTGACCTGAACTGCCCCCAAAATCCCCCTAAATTGCACAGAATTCCGCCTGAATTCCATGGGATTATTTTGAGTTCCCCCAGAATTCCGCCTGGATTCCGTGGATTCTCCTCAATTTCCTGAATTATCCGGAATTCCACTTGGATTCCACCTAAATTATCCGGAATTCCACCTGAATTCCCTGGAGTGCCACCAAATTATCTGAAATTCCCACTGAATTCCTGCTGAATTCCACCTAAATTACTCAGAATTCCACCTGAATTATCCTTAATTTTCCCTCAAATATCTGGAATTCCACCTGAATTATCCTAAATTCCACCTGAATTATCCTGAATTTTCCCTCAAATATTTGGAATTCCACGTGAATTAATCTGACTTCCCCCTCAAATACCTGGAATTCCATGTGAATTAGCTGGAATTCCACCTGAATTATCCTGAATTCCACCTGACTTATCCCCAGTTCCACCTGAATTAATCTGAATTACCCCTCAAATATCTGCAATTCCCCCTGAATTATCCTGAATTCCCCTTAAATATCTGGAATTCTACCGGAATTACCTTGAATTTCCCCTCCAATATCTGGAATTCCACCTGAATTAATCTGAATTCCCCCTCAAATATCTGGAATTCCACCTGAATTATCCTGAATTCCCCCTCAAATATCTGGAATTCCATGTGAATTAGCTGGAATTCCACCTGAATTATCCTGAATTCCCCCTCAAATATCTGGAATTCCATGTGAATTAGCTGGAATTCCATGTGAATTAGCTGGAATTCCACCTGAATTATCCTGAATTCCACCTGACTTATCCCCAGTTCCACCTGAATTATCTGAATTCCACCTGAATTAATCTGAATTCCCCCTCAAATATCTGGAATTCCATGTGAATTATCCTGAATTTTCCCTCAAATATCTGGAATTCCACCTGAATTATCCTGAATTCCCCTTAAATATCTGGAATTCCACCTGCATTATCCCGAATTTTCCCTTAAATATCTGGAATTCCCCCTGAATTATTTGAATTCCACCTGAATTATCTGAATTCCATGTGAATTAATCTGAATTCCCCCTCAAATACCTGCAATTCCCCCTGAATTATCCTGAATTCCCCTTAAATTATTTGGAATTCCCCCTGAATTATCCTGAATTCCCCTTAAATTATTTGGAATTCCCCCTGAATCATCCTGAATTCCCCTTAAATGATCCCCAATTCTGGCCGAATTTCCCCCGAACCCCCCAGAATTCCCTTTGAACCGATCCCCCTCCCCCTTTCCCCCCATTCCCCCTTTTCCCAGCACCCCCTTTCAGGATTTCCCGATTTCCTTTGTTTCCAGATGAGAAAGTTTTCCCGAGGAGTCTAAAAACTCCGGGAATGAGAATTCACCAGCGCTTTCATTTCTCCAGTGCCCTGAAGAGGATGGCGGTGCTGGCGTCCCTGGAAAACGCCTCCGGAGAAATCCGATACCTGGCGGCCGTCAAGGGCGCTCCCGAGACCCTGCACGGCATGGTGAGGGGAAACGGGGGGAAATGGGGGAGAAATGGGGAAAAACGGGGGGAAACGGGGGGAAAATGGGGAAAAACGGGGGGAAAAACGGGGAGAAACGGGGGGAAATGGGGAGAAACGGGGGGAGAAATGGGGAAAAATGGGGAAAAACGGGGAGAAATGGGGAGAAACGGGGGGAAAATGGGGGAGAAATGGGGAGAAACGGGGAGAAATGGGGAGAAACTGGGGAAGAAACGGGGAAAATGGGGAGAAACTGGGAGAAACTGGGGGAAACTGGGGGAGAAACAGGGAGAAACGGGGAGAAATGGGGAGAAACGGGGAGAAATGGGGAGAGAAACGGGGAGAAATGGGGAGAGAAACGGGGAGAAATGGGGAGAGAAACGGGGAGAAATGGGGAAAAACGGGGAGAAACTGGGGGAGAAACTGGGAGAAACAGGGAGAAATGGGGAGAAACTGGGAAAAATGGGGAGAAATGGGGAGAAACGGGGGGAAAATGGGGGAAACAGGGAGAAATGGGGAGAAACGGGGGGAAAATGGGGGAGAAATGGGGAAAAACAGGGAGAAATGGGGAGAGAAATGGGGAGAAATGGGGAAAAACGGGGAGAAATGGGGAGAAACTGGGGGAGAAACAGGGAGAAATGGGGAGAAACGGGGAAAATGGAGAAATGGGGAGAAATGGGGAGAGAAATGGGGAAAAACTGGGGGAAACTGGGGAGAAACGGGGGGAAACTGGGGGAGAAACAGGGAGAAACAGGGAGAAATGAGGAAAAACGGGGAGAAATGAGGAAAAATGGGGAAAAACTGGGGGAGAAACTGGGGGAGAAACGGGGAAAAACTGGGGAAAAACAGGGAGAAATGGGGAGAAATGAGGAAAAACGGGGAGAAATGAGGAAAAATGGGGAAAAACTGGGGGAGAAGCTGGGGAGAAATGGGGAAAAATGGGGGAAACTGGGGAGAAACAGGGAGAAATGAGGAAAATGGGGAAAAACTGGGGAAAACGGGGAAAAACGGGGAGAAACGAGGGGAAACTGGGGGAGAAACAGGAAGAAATGGGGAGAAATGAGGAAAAACGGGGAGGAACGGGGGAAAAATGGGGAAAAACTGGGGGAAAATGGGGAAAAATGGGGAAAAACTGGGGGAAATGGGGAAAAACGGGGAGAAACTGGGGAAACTGGGGGAGAAACTGGGGGAGAAACAGGGAGAAATGAGGAAAAAGGGAGAAATGGGGAAAAACAGGGAGAAATGGGGAAAAACTGGGAGAAACAGGGGAGAAATGGGGAAAAATGGGGAAAAACTGGGGGAAATGGGGAAAAATGAGGAAAAACGGGGGGAAACTGGCGAGAAATGGGGAAAAACTGGGGGAAATGGGGAAAAACGGGGAGAAATGGGGAAAAATGGGGAGAAACTGGGAGAGAAAAGGGGAGAAACAGGGGGGAAAAATGGGGAGAAACAGGAAAAATGGGGAGAAACTGGGAAGAATGGGGAGAAACGGGGAAGAATGGGGAGAAACGGGGAAAAATGAGGAAAAACGAGGAGAAACTGGGGAAAAACAGGGAGAAAAAGGGGAGAAACTGGGAGAGACAGGAGAAATGGGGAGAAACTGGGAAAAACGGGTAGAAATGGGGAAAAACAGGGAGAAACTGAGAGAAACTGGGAGAGACTGGGGAAAAACTGGGGGAGAAACGGGGGAAGATGGGGAGAAACAGGGAAAAACTGGGATAAACTGGGAGAGAGGAAAAACGGGGAGAAACTGGGAGAAATGGGGAGAAACTGGGGAAAAATGGGGAGAAACTGGGAGCCTGCAAATGCTGGGACTCCCCAGAGCCTGCGGTGAGGGGGAAATCCAGGGAAATTCCGGGGAAAACCCGGGATCTGGGAATTCTGGGAGATCAGGGAGGTGGGAAGGGAGTGGGGAGTGCGAATTCGGGCCGGATGATCCTGAACTCTCCTGAATTCCCCGTGAATTATCCCAAATCCCTGCCTCCCTTCCCCCCCCCCATCCCCATCCCCCCGTTTTCCCCGGATTCCGCACTCATGGAATGTTCTTCCCGCTGTTCTCCCCCCCGTTGGCTCCCAGTTATCCCAGTGTCCCCGGAACTACCACGAGATCCACCGGGAGATCTCCCACGAGGGCGCGCGGGTGCTGGCCCTGGGCTACAAGGAGCTGGGAGCCCTCAGCCACCAGCAGGTGAGCAAAAAAGCGGGAAAAATCCCGGAATTCCGGCCCCTGGCAAGCGCTGGGAGCGGGGCTGGGAAGAGGAGGGGGGGTGGGGGCCGGGATTTGGGGATTTTTTCTGGGGAAATTCCCATTCTTGGCTGTCCCAAACACCCCCCTGAGGTCCTTTGGAGCATCCCAGAGGGATTTTTCCATGGGAATTCCCATTCCTGGCTATCCCAGAGACCTCTCAGAAGATTCCAGAGGGATTTTTCCAGGGGAATTCCCATTCCCAGAGACCTCTCAGGGGATTCCAGAGGGATTTTTCCAGGGGAATTCCCATTCCCAGAGACCTCTCAGAGGATTCCAGAGGGATTTTTCCAGGGGAATTCCCATTCCCAGAGACCTCTCAGGGGATTCCAGAGGGATTTTTCCAGGGGAATTCCCATTCCCAGAGACCTCTCAGGGGATTCCAAAGGGACCTCCCTGAGCCTCTTTGGAGCATCCCAAAGGGATTTTTCCAGAGGAATTCCCATCCCCAGCTCCACATCCCCACAGCCCCAATCCCTTGGGAATTCCTGCCTGGATTTCCTTGGGAATGGGCAGGAATTCGCTGCATTTTTCCAGGAAAACCCCTTTTTTTTTTTTTTTTTCGGCATTTGGGATCGCTCCAAGCTTCTCGGGGTGCTCAGAGCGTTCCAGGGATGCTCCCAATCCCGGGAATGGCCCGTGGGAGGAGCAATCTCCCGTTCCGAGGCAGCTGGGAATGCTGAATCCGGGAATTTCCCTGCGGGCAGGTGCGGGAGATGAAGAGGGAATCCTTGGAATGCGACCTGAGATTCGTGGGATTCATCGTGGTCTCCTGTCCCCTCAAGGCCGACTCCAAGGCCGTCATCCGAGAGATCCAGAGCGCTTCCCACCACGTGAGCGGCCGGAATCGCGGGAATTCCCGGGATTCCGGGCTTTTGGGGAGGGTGGGGGATGCGGGATGGCACAAGGGGGGGAACTTCCAGAGGGTTGGGAAGCTCTGGAATGGGGTGGGGGGGGGGGGAAAGGGGGGGAAGTAGGGAAAATTCCGGGTGGAAAACGTGGAAGTTGAAGGCTGAAAAGTGGGAAAATTCCAAGTGGAAAACAGGGAAAATTCCAGGCTGGAAAGTGGGGAAATTTCAGTTTAAAGATCAGGAAAATTCCAGGTGGAAAAGGGAGAAATTCCAGGCAGAAAACAGAGAAATTCCAGGTGGAAAAGTGGGAAAGTTTCAGGCAGAAAACAGAGAAATTCCAGGTGGAAAAATGGGAAAGTTTCATGCGGAAAAGGGGGAAAATCCCAGGGCAGAAAATTGGGAAACCTCCAAGTGGAAAACAGGGAAAATTCCGGGCTGGAAAGTGGGGAAATTTCAGTTTAAAGATCAGGAAAATTCCAGGTGGAAAAGGGAGAAATTCCAGGCAGAAAACAGAGAAATTCCAGGCGGAAAACAGAGAAATTCCAGGTGGAAAAGTGGGAAAGTTTCAGGCTGAAAAGGGGGAAAATCCAAGGGCAGAAAATTGGGAAACCTCCAAGTAGAAAACAGGGAAAATTCCGGGCTGGAAAGTGGGGAAATTTCAGTTTAAAGATCAGGAAAATTCCAGGCGGAAAAGGGAGAAATTGCAGGTGGAAAACAGCGAAATTCCAGGTGGAAAAGTGGGAAAGTTTCAGGCTGAAAAGGGGGAAAATCCAAGGGCAGAAAATTGGGAAACCTCCAAGTGGAAAACTGGGAAAATTCCGGGCTGGAAAGTGGGGAAATTTCAGTTTAAAGATCAGGAAAATTCCAGGTGGAAAAGGGAGAAATTCCAGGCAGAAAACAGCGAAATTCCAGGCAGAAAAGGGAGAAATTCCAGGCGGAAAAGTGGGAAAGTTTCAGGCTGAAAAGGGAGAAATTCCAGGTGGAAAAGTGGGAAAGTTTCAGGCTGAAAAGGGGGAAAATCCAAGGGCAGAAAATTGGGAAACCTCCAAGTGGAAAACAGGGAAAATTCCGGGCTGGAAAGTGGGGAAATTTCAGTTTAAAGATCAGGAAAATTCCAGGTGGAAAAGGGCGAAATTCCAGGCAGAAAAGTGGGAAAGTTTCAGGCGGAAAAGGGGGAAAATCCCAGGGCAGAAAATTGGGAGACCTCCAAGCTGGGAAAATCCAAGGTGGGAAACTGGGAGAAAAAAACTCCAGGTGGAAAAGAGGGGAAAGCCCAGGTGGAAAAGAGGGGAAAACCGCGCTGTAAAACCCGGGAAAAGGCGCCTGGAAGTGGGAATATTCTGGGCTGAGCGGCCCCTGCGCCTCGGGGGGGTCCCAGCCCTGCTTCCCGGCGGGAATTGTGCCGGCGGGAATTGTGCCGGCGGCATGGCGAGGGTGCGGCGTGGCGCAGGTGGTGATGATCACCGGGGACAGCCCGCTGACCGCCTGCCACGTGGCGCGGGAGCTGCACTTCCTGCACAAGGAGCACATCCTGATCCTGCAGCCTCCGGAGAGCGCCGGTACCGGGAATGCCGGGGGAACGGGAATGGGGGAACGGGAGTGGGGGAACGGGAGTGGGGGAATGGGGGAACGGGGAATGGGGGAATGGGGAATGGGGGAACGGGAGTGGGGGAATGGGAATGGGGGAACGGGAGTGGGAATGGGGGAATGGGGGAACGGGAATGGGGGAACGGGAATGGGAGAAGGGGAACGGGGGAATGTGAACGGGAACGGGGGAACGGGAATGGGGGAACGGGAGCGGGAATGGGGGAACGGGAATGGGGGAAGGGGAACGGGGGAATGTGAACGGGAACGGGGGAACGGGAATGGGGGAACGGGAGCGGGAATGGGGGAACGGGAATGGGGGAACGGGAGCGGGAATGGGGGAACGGGAATGGGGGAACGGGAGCGGGAACGGGGGAGCGGGAACGGGGGAACGGGAATGGGGGAATGGGGGAATGGGGGAACGGGAATGGGGGAACGGGAATGGGGGAACGGGAATGGGGGAAGGGGAGCGGGAATGGGGGAGCGGGAGCAGGAACGGGGGAACGGGAATGGGGGAATGGGGGAGCGAGAATGGGGGAAGGGGAGCGGGAATGGGGGAATGGGGGAGCGGGAATGGGGGAGCGGGAATGGGGGAACGGGAATGGGGGAAGGGGAATGGGAATGGGGGAACGGGAATGGGAATGGGGGAGCGGGAATGGGAACGGGAATGGGGGAGCGGGAATGGGGGAATGGGGGAACAGAAATGGGGGAATGGGAATGGGGGAGCGGGAATGGGGGAACGGGAATGGGGGAACGGGAGCGGGAATGGGGGAACAGAAATGGGGGAATGGGAATGGGGGAGCGGGAATGGGGGAATGGGGGAACGGGAATGGGGGAAGGGGAACGGGAATGGGGGAACGGGAATGGGGGAACGGGAATGGGGGAAGGGGAGCGGGAATGGGGGAACGGGAATGGGGGAACAGGAATGGGGGGAATGGGGGAACGGGGGCGGGAATGGGGGAAGGGGAGCGGGAATGGGGGAAGGGGAGCGGGAATGGGGGAAGGGGAATGGGGGAAGGGGAGCGGGAATGGGGGAACGGGAATGGGGGAACGGGGGCGGGAATGACGAGGGGGGAGGCATTCAGTCCCGATGGGGTCTGGGGAGCTGGGGTGGGCTCGGGAATGGGATCGGGAATGCTGGGGTGGGCTCGGAGATCTCAGGATCTTGAGAGCTTTGGGAATCTGGGAATGGAGATGGGGATTAGGGTTGGAGTCCCCTCTGGGTTCCCTCTGGAATTCCCCCAGAATCCCTCTGGAATCCCCCAGGGTTCCCCATGGAATTCCCATTCCCATGGAATTCCCATTCCCGCAGGGCTCCCCTGGCAGTGGCGATCCCGGGACGGCTCCGTGGCGCTCCCGGCGTTCCCGGATTCCCTGCGGGATCTGACGGATCCGTTCGATCTCTGCCTCACCGGGGAGGGGCTGGAGCAGCTCCGGAGCCGGGATCGGGATCGGCTGCTCCGGCTCATCCCGCACATCCAGGTCTTCGCCAGGGTGGCACCCAAGCAGAAGGTGAGGGGGGGGTCTGGGAATGGGAATTCCCAAAATTTGGGGTCTTCGGGGAGGGGGGGATGGCCCTGGGGTGATCCCGAAGAGTTTGGAGCTCGTTCCAGCTCTGAATTCCCAAAATTTGAGGATCCCGGGGAGCGGGCGTTGCTGCTGGGGTGAACCTCAGCAATGCTGAGCCCATTGCAGCCCTGCACTCCCGGGATTTGGGGATGGAAATTCTGGGATTTGGGGTCTTTGGGAATGGGGGGATGGCCCTGGGTTTATCCCAGGAAGTTTGGAGCTCCTTCCAGCTCTGAATTCCCAAAATCTGGAGCTTTTAGGATCTGGGGATGAGGCTCAGGATGAGGCCTGGTGTGATCCTAAAGAATCCCGAGCCCATTCCAGCCCTGAATCCCCAAAATTTGGCTCTCCCTGCAATTCCCACCCCATCCCTGTTATCCCAAACCACCCCGAGCGGGCAATTCCCGGAATTTGGGAGCTTTTCCCGGCCTTTTTTCCGGGCAGGAATTTGTGATCACAGCCCTGAAGAGCCTGGGCTACTCCACCCTCATGTGCGGGGACGGCACCAACGACGTGGGAGCGCTCAAACACGCGGACGTGGGTGAGGAGATTCCCGGAATTCCCAAAATTCCCAAAATTCCCGCCATTCTCCCTAAATCCCCCCCCCAGAGCCGCCTTCCCCAGCATTTCCCAGCTCTTGGAGCCGTTGTTTTTGGCACCAGGAATGGAAATAAAAGAGGGAATTCCAGATTTTTTCCTGGGGGCTTCTCCCGGGTATTTTTCCCTGGAATCCCCTCGGCATTCCCAGCCCCGGGCGCTGGGATCCAGCAGGGTGGGAATGCTCTGTCCTCAGGGATCCCATCCCCCCTTTTCCCATTTTTCCTCTTTTTTTTTCCTCCAGTTTTCCTTGTTTTATCCCTTGTTTTTCCTTTGGTTTTTTCCTGGTTTTTCCCCCGGTTTTCCTCTGGTTTTCCCTTCGTTTTTCCCTTTGTTTTCCCCATTCTTCCCCCTTTTTTCACCCCTTTTTCCCTGATTTTTCCTGGTTTTCTCTGATTTTTTCCTGATTTTTTTCACCCTCTTTCCCCCCTCATTTTCCCTGATTTTCCCCCTGTTTATTCCCTGTTTTTCCCGTTTTATCCCTTGTTTTTCCCTAATTTTTCCCCCGGTTTTCCCCCCATTTTTCCCCTGATTCTTCCCCTCTTTCCCCCCTGATTTTCCCGACTTTGCCCCTGTTTATTCCCTGCTTTTCCCCCGGTTTATCCCCCATTTCCCCCTTTTCCCAGGCGTGGCCCTGCTGGCCAACGCTCCGGAGAGAATTCCCGAGCGGAAGCGGCGGCCCCGGGACGGCCTCGGGGACGGCAGGGCCGGAATTCCAGCCGGGAATGTCAAACCCTCGTCCCGAGGAGCCAAGCAGCGCGTCCTGGCCCAGCGGGAGGAGCAGCTGGCCATGCACAGGGTGGGGATCCCGGCAATTCCAGCCGGGAATTCTGTCCTTGGGAATGGAGGCTTGGGAATCCTGGAATGCTTTGGGTGGGAATAGATCCCAATCCAACCCAGTCCTGGAGTTCTGGAGGTAGGGAGGGACCTTAAATCCAGGATAAACAGGGAATAAATCCTGGAATTCTGGAGCTGGGGAGGGACCTTCAACCCCATCACCCAAGATCCCAAACTTGAGCTTCTCCCGCTGGCTTTGGGGTGGATTTGGGGCTGCTTTTCCAGCCATTCCGGGTGATTTTGGGAATGTTTGGGAATTCTGTGCCGTTCCCAATCCCGCAGGTGCGGCTGAGACAAGTGCTGAGGGATCTGGATGAGGAAAGTGCTCCGGTGGTGAAGCTGGGGGACGCCAGCATCGCCGCCCCCTTCACCTCCAAACTCTCCTCCATCCAGTGCAGTGAGTAGAAAAACTGGGAAAAACCCCGGGAATGGTTCGGGAAAAACTGGGATAACCCGGGGAAAAACCCTGGGAAATGGGACTGGGAAGGATGGGAATGGGGGAGACCCAAAATCTGAACAGTCCTGAGCCCATTCCAGCTCTGAATTCCCCAAATTTGGGGGTTTTGGGCTCTGGATTTGAGGCTCAGGGTGTCCCTGCTTTTATCCTGAATGATCCTAAACCTGTTCCACCTCTAAATTCCCAAATCCATGAAAAACCCACCCCAAATTTCCCCTTTTTCCCCCTTTTTTCCCTCATGAGGGCCCCAAACCCCCTCACCCAAACCCTGCTCTTCTTCCCCTTTTTCCCCCTTTTTCCCCCTTTTTCCCCCTTTTTCCCCCTTTTTCCCCCTTTTTCCCCCTTTTTCCCCCTTTTTCCCCCTTTTTCCCCCTTTTCCCCCTTTTTCCCCACTTTTTCCCCCTCACAGCAGCCCCAAACCCCCTCACCCAAACCCTGCCCTTTTTCTCCCCTTTTTCCCCCTTTTCCCGCCCTTTTTCCCCCTTTTCCCACTCTTTTCCCCCTCATGGCAGCCCCAAACCCCCTCACCCAAACCCCTCCCTTTTTCCCCCTTTTCCCCACTTTTTCCCCCTCACAGCAGCCCCAAACCCCCTCACCCAAACCCTGCCCTTTTCCCCCCTTTTTCCCCTTTTTTCCCTTTTTCCTCCCTTTTTTCTCCCTATTTCCCCCTTTTCCCCACTTTTTCCCCCTCACGGCAGCCCCAAACCCCCTCACCCAAACCCCTCCATTTCTCCCCCTTTTCCCTTTTCCTGCCCTTTTCCCCCTCATGAGGGCCCCGAACCCCCTCACCCAAACCCTTCCCTTTTCCCCCTTTTCCCCCTTTTCCCCCTTTTCCCCCTTTTCCCCCTTTTCCCCCTTTTCCCCCTTTTCCCCCTTTTCCCCCTTTTCCCGCCCTTTTCCCGCCCTTTTCCCGCCCTTTTCCCCCTCACAGCAGCCCCAAACCCCCTCACCCAAACCCCTCCATTTTTCCCCCTTTTTCCCCCTTTTCCCCACTTTTTCCCCCTCACGGCAGCCCCAAACCCCCTCACCCAAACCCTGCCCTTTTTCTCCCCTTTTTCCCCCTTTTCCCGCCCTTTTTCCCCCCTCACAGCAGCCCCAAACCCCCTCACCCAAACCCTGCCCTTTTCCCCCCTTTTTCCCCTTTTTCCTCCCTTTTTCCTCCGTTTTTCCCCCTTTTCCCACTCTTTTCCCCCTCATGGCAGCCCCAAACCCCCTCACCCAAACCCCTCCCTTTTTCCCCCCTTTCCCCACTTTTTCCCCCTCACAGCAGCCCCAACCCCCCTCACCCAAACCCCTCCCTTTCTCCCCCTTTTCCCCCCCCTCACTCTTTCCTGATTCCTAACTCCCAAAATCCCCATTTTTCCCCTCAGTCTGCCACGTGATCAAGCAGGGCCGCTGCACGCTGGTCACGACCCTGCAGATGTTCAAGATCCTGGCCCTGAACGCGCTGGTGCTGGCCTACAGCCAGAGCGTGCTCTTCCTGCAGGGCGTCAAGTTCAGCGACCTCCAGGCCACGCTCCAGGGGCTGCTCCTGGCTGGATGCTTCCTCTTCATCTCCAGGTCTAAGGTGGGAGCCGGGAATTCCACGGGAAAGGGGTTGGAGTAGGAAAAAAATTTTAAAAAAATTTAAAAATGGGGGGGTTTTGTCCTCAGGAAATGCCATTTATGGTGAGAAAATGGCGGTGTCTGAAGGGGGAATGGGGTGGGAATGGGGTTTGGAACAGCTCCCAAAGCTCCAGATCCGGATCCTGGTCTGAGGTGGGAGCTGGGAATTCTGTGGGAAAGGGGTTGGAGTAGGAAAAAAATTAAAAAAAAATTTAAAAATGGGGGGGTTTTGTCCTCAGGAAATGCCATTTATGGTGAGAAAATGGCGGTGTCTGAAGGGGGAATGGGGTGGGAATGGGGTTTGGAACGGCTCCCAAAGCTCCAGATCCGGATCCTGGTCTGAGGTGGGAGCTGGGAATTCTGTGGGAAAGGGGTTGGAGTAGGAAAAAAATTTTAAAAAAATTAAAAAATGGAGGGGTTTTGTCCTCAGGAAATGCCATTTATGGTGAGAAAATGGCGGTGTCTGAAGGGGGAATGGGGTGGGAATGGGGTTTGGAACGGCTCCCAAAGCTCCAGATCCGGATCCTGGTCTGAGGTGGGAGCTGGGAATTCCATGGGAAAGGGGTTGGAGTAGGAAAATAATCAAAGAAAAAATTAAAAATGGGGGGGTTTTGTCCTCAGGAAATGCCATTTATGGTGAGAAAATGGCGGTGTCTGAAGGGGGAATGGGGTGGGAATGGGGTTTGGAACAGCTCCCGAAGCTCCAGATCCGGATCCTGGTCTGAGGTGGGAGCTGGGAATTCTGTGGGAAAGGGGTTGGAGTAGGAAAAAAATTTTAAAAAAATTTAAAAATGGAGGGGTTTTGTCCTCAGGAAATGCCATTTATGGTGAGAAAATGGCGGTGTCTGAAGGGGGAATGGGGTGGGAATGGGGTTTGGAACAGTTCCTGAAGCTCCAGATCCGGATCCTGGTCTGAGGTGGGAGCTGGGAATTCTGTGGGAAAGGGGTTGGAGTAGGAAAATAATCAAAGAAAAAATTAAAAAATGGAGGGGTTTTGTCCTCAGGAAATGCCATTTATGGTGAGAAAATGGCGGTGTCTGAAGGGGGAATGGGGTGGGAATGGGGTTTGGAACAGCTCCTGAAGCTCCAGATCCAGATCTGGGTCTGAGGTGGGAGCTGGGAGTTCCATGGGATCTGGCAGAATTAGGGAAAAAGGGGGGTTTGACCCCAAAAAAACCCTGTTTCTGGTGATAATTTGGCACTTTGAATGGCGGAATTACAGTCCCTGATGGTGGAGGGGTGGGATTGTGCCTTCCCTTGGATTTGGGATGATCCCAGAGCTCCAGATCTGAGGTGGGAGCTCCATGGGATTTGGGAAAATTAGGGAAAAAGGGAGGTTTGACCCCAAAAAAATCCCGTTTCTGAGAGAAATTTCCAATCCCTGATGGTGGTGGGGAGGGATTTTGTGTTCCCCTGGATTTGGGATGATCCCAGAGCTCCAGATCCGAGGTGGGAGCCGGGAATTCCGTGGGAAAGGGGTTGGGCCACCCCAGTCCCACCAGGATTCGGGGAAAAGCCCCTTTTTCCCCCCAAAATCCCCATAATTTCGCTAAATCTCCATTCCCTGCTGCTGGCAGGGTGGGAATGTTGGGTTTGGGATGCTCCCAAGGCCATTCCTCCCCTCAGGATCTCACTTTTTGGGATGAGCAGCAGCAAAAGTTGGCAAGGCCCAAAAACGAGCAACAAAAGACCAAACCGGGGCTTTTCCATGGAATTCTGGAATCCTGGGACGGCTTGGCTGGGAAAAAGCCCCAAAACCCCAACTCTCCCTGGGATCAAAGCAACCCCCAACCCCCTCCAGACTTGAAATTCCCCCAGAATTCCCTAAAATCCCTTCAGGCTTTGGAGTCCCAGCCATCCCAGCCCAAATTCCTCCTTCTTTCCTTTCCTTTTTTTATTTTCCTTCCAGCCCCTGAAGACTCTTTCCAAGGAGAGGCCTCTTCCCAACATTTTCAACCTCTACACGGTGCTGACGGTGCTGCTGCAGTTCCTGGTGCATTTCCTGAGCCTGGTGTTCCTGTACCGGGAGGCGCAGGCCCGCAGCGACCCCAGGTGAGGCTTTCATCCCAAAAATTCCCGGATTTTCCCCAATTCCTGCCATTCCCGAGCCTGGTGTTCCTGTACCGGGAGGCGCAGGCACGGAGCGACCCCAGGTGAGGCCCTGAGCCCCAAAAATTCCCGGATTTTCCCCAATTCCTGCCATTCCCAAGTCTGAGATTCCAGTACTGGGAAGTGCAGGCCCGGAGTGACCCCAGGTGAGGCCCTGAGCCCCAAAAATTCCCGGATTTTCCCCAATTCCTGCCATTCCCAAGTCTGGGGTTCCTGTACCGGGAGGCGCAGGCCCGCAGTGACCCCAGGTGAGGCCCTGATCCCAAAAATTCCTGGATTTTCCCCAATTCCTGAACGTGGGATTCCTGTACCGGGAGGTGCAGGCCCGCAGTGACCCCAGGTGAGGCCTTCATCCCAAAAATTCCTGGATTTTCCCCAATTCCCGCCATTCCCAAGTCTGAGATTCCAGTACTGGGAGGTGCAGGCCCGCAGTGACCCCAGGTGAGGCCCTGAGCCCCAAAAATTCCCGGATTTTCCCCAATTTTTGCCATTCCCAAGCCTGGATCTGGAACCACAGGCCCGGAGTAGGCCCAAGTGAGGCCCTGATCCCAAAAATTCCTGGATTTTCCCCAATTCCTGAACGTGGGATTCCTGTACTGGGAAGTGCAGGCCCACAGTGACCCCAGGTGAGGCCCTGAGCCCCAAAAATTCCCGGATTTTCCCCAATTCCCACCATTCCCAAGCCTGGCTCTGGAACCACAGGCCCGCAGTGACCCCAGGTGAGGCCCTGAGCCCCAAAAACTCCCGGATTTCCCCCAGTTCCTCGCACTTCTCCGGGAATTCCGTCCTCGGGCTCACTCCAGGCCTCATCCCCAGGAATTCCCACGGAACCCCGGGAATTCCCATTTTCCTGCTCCAGTCCCTTCCTCGGGGCCGACTCTGCCCTCCAAAGGGGATCTGGGGAGGGAGCGGCTCCAGGCTGGATCCTGGGTGGATCTGGGGGTGGATCTGGGGGTGGATCTGGGATGGATCCTGAGGCTGATCCCGGGTGGATCCCAGGCGGATCCCAGGCGGATCTCAGACGGATCCCGGCCTGATCCTGGCCTGATCCCAGGCCGATCCCAGGCAGATCCCGGGCCGATCCCAGGCTGATCCCAGCCTGATCCCAGCCTGATCCCGGGCTGATCCCGGGCTGATCCCAGGCTGATCCCGGGCTGATCCCGGGCTGATCCCGGCCTGATCCCGGGCTGATCCCAGCCTGATCCCGGGCTGATCCCGGGCTGATCCCGGCCTGATCCCGGGCTGATCCCAGGCTGATCCCGGGCTGATCCCAGGCTGATCCCGGGC
Source organism: Coloeus monedula (assembly GCF_965178545.1). NCBI lineage: Eukaryota > Metazoa > Chordata > Aves > Passeriformes > Corvidae > Coloeus > Coloeus monedula. The sequence continues at coordinate 512,284 of NC_138811.1, read as the reverse complement.
TGATCCCAGGCTGATCCCGGGCTGATCCCGGGCTGATCCCAGCCTGATCCCAGGCTGATCCCAGGCTGATCCTGGCCTGATCCCAGGCTGATCCCAGATGGATCCCAGCCTGATTCCAGCCTGATTCCAGCCTGATCCCAGCCTGATCCCAGCCTGATCCCGGGCTGATCCCAGCCTGATCCCAGCCTGATCCCAGATGGATCCCAGCCTGATTCCAGCCTGATCCCGGGCTGATCCCAGGCTGATCCCGGGCTGATCCCAGCCTGATCCCAGACAGATCCCAGCCTGATCCCGGCCTGATCCCAGCCTGATCCCAGGCTGATCCCGGCCTGATCCCGGGCTGATCCCGGCCTGATCCCGGCCTGATCCCGGCCTGATCCCGGCCTGATCCCAGCCTGATCCCAGCCTGATCCCGGGCTGATCCCGGGCTGATCCCAGCCTGATCCCGGGCTGATCCCAGCCTGATCCCGGGCTGATCCCGGGCTGATCCCAGCCTGATCCCGGGCTGATCCCGGGCTGATCCCAGCCTGATCCCGGGCTGATCCCAGGCTGATCCCAGATGGATCCCAGCCTGATCCCGGGCTGATCCCAGCCTGATCCCAGGCTGATCCCAGGCTGATCCCGGGCTGATCCCGGGCTGATCCCAGCCTGATCCCGGGCTGATCCCGGGCTGATCCCAGCCTGATCCCGGGCTGATCCCGGGCTGATCCCAGCCTGATCCCGGGCTGATCCCGGGCTGATCCCAGCCTGATCCCGGGCTGATCCCGGGCTGATCCCGGCCTGATCCCAACCTGATCCCGGGCTGATCCCGGCCTGATCCCAGGCCGATCCCGGGCTGATCCCGGCCTGATCCCGGGCTGATCCCGGGCCGATCCCGGGCTGATCCCCTTCCCCGCAGGCCGGAGGAGCTGGTGGATCTGAGCCGGGAGTTCGAGCCGTCGCTGGTGAACAGCACCGTGTACCTGCTCTCCATGGCCCTGCAGGTGGCCACCTTCGCCATCAACTACAAGGTCAGGCGGCCGCCGCTTCTCCTCCCCACTTTCCTCCCCAGTTCTCCCATTTGTTCCTCCCCATTTTTCCCAATTTTCCCAATTTTTCCTTCCCATTTTCCCCATTTTTTTCCCCATTTTTCCCCATTTTTTTCCCCATTTTTCCCCATTTTTTTCCCCATTTTTCCCAGGTTTTCCTCCTCGTTTTTCCCTATTTTTCTTCCCTATTTTTTCCATATTCCCCAGTTTCTCTCCCCATTTTTCCTTTTTATTTTTCCCATTTTTCCCAATTTTTCCTCCCCATTTTTTCCTCCTCATTTTTCCCACTTTTTCCTCCCCATTTTTCCCACTTTTTCCTCCCCATTATTCCCAAGTTTTCCGCCCCATTTTTCCCAGTTTTTCCTCTTTATTTTCCCCATTTTTCCCAATTTTGTCTCCCCATTTTCCCCAGTTTCTCTCCCCGTTTTTCCTTTTTATTTTTCCCAATTTTTCCCAATTTTTCCCCCCATTTTTCCCAATTTTTCCTCCTTATTTTTCCTATATTTTCCAGTTTTTCCTCCCCATTTTTCCCAATTTTTCTTCTTTATTTTTCCCAGTTTTTCCTCCCCATTTTTCCCATTTTTCCTCCCCATTTTCCCCAATTTTCCCAATTTTTCCTCTTTATTTTCCCCATTTTTCCCCATTTTTTTCCCCCATTTTTCCCAGGTTTTCCTCCCCGTTTTTCCCTATTTTTCCTCCCTATTTTTCCCATTTTCCCCAGTTTCTCTCCCCATTTTTCCCACTTTTTCCTCCCCATTATTCCCAAGTTTTCCGCCCCATTTTTCCCAGTTTTTCCTCTTTATTTTCCCCATTTTTCCCAATTTTTCCTCTTTATTTTTCCCAATTTTTATTCCCTATTTTTCCCATTTTCCCCAGTTTCTCTCCCCATTTTTCCTTTTTATTTTCCCAATTTTTCCTCCCCATTTTTCCCAATTTTTCCTCCCTATTTTTCCCAATTTTCCCTCTTTATTTTCCCAATTTTTCCTCCCCATTATTCCCAATTTTTCACAATTTTTCCTCCCCATTTTTCCCATTTTTCCCAGTTTTTCCTCCCCATTTTTCCCAATTTTTTCTCCATGTTTTTCCCATATTTCCCATTTTTCCCAATTTTCCTCCCCATTTTCCCAATTTTTCCTCCCCATTTTTCCCAATTTTCCCCCCCATTATTCCCAGTTTTTCCTCTTTATTTTTCCCAATTTTCCCTCCCCATTTTTCCCCTTTTTCCCGATTTTCCCTCCCCGTTTTTCCCAGTTTCTCCTCTCCTTTTTCCCCAATTTCCCCCCCTTGCTCCCCATTCCACCAGTGCCTCCCAGTGCAACCCAGTGCTCCCAGTGCCTCCCAGTGTAACCCAGTGCCTCCCAGTATAACCCAGTGCCTCCCAGTGTAACCCAGTGCCTCCCAGTGTAACCCAGTGCCTCCCAGTGCCTCCCAGTGTAACCCAGTGCTCCCAGTGCCTCCCAGTGTAACCCAGTGCCTCCTAACCCCCTCCCAGTATAACCCAGTGCCTCCCAGTATAACCCAGTGCCTCCCAGTGCTCCCAGTGCCTCCCAGTATAACCCAGTGCCTCCCAGTGGAACCCAGTGCTCCCAGTGTAACCCAGTGCTCCCAGTATAACCCAGTGCCTCCCAGTGCCTCCCAGTGTAACCCAGTGCTCCCAGTGCCTCCCAGTGTAACCCAGTGCCTCCTAACCCCCTCCCAGTATAACCCAGTGCCTCCCAGTATAACCCAGTGCCTCCCAGTGCTCCCAGTGCCTCCCAGTGGAACCCAGTGCTCCCAGTGTAACCCAGTGCCTCCCAGTATAACCCAGTGCCTCCCAGTGCCTCCCAGTATAACCCAGTGCCTCCCAGTGTAACCCAGTGCCTCCCAGTGCCTCCCAGTGCTCCCAGTGTAACCCAGTGCTCCCAGTATAACCCAGTGCCTCCCAGTGCTCCCAGTGCCTCCCAGTGTAACCCAGTGCCTCCCAGTGTAACCCAGTGCCTCCCAGTATAACCCAGTGCCTCCCAGTGCTCCCAGTGCCTCCCAGTATAACCCAGTGCCTCCCAGTGCCTCCCAGTATAACCCAGTGCCTCCCAGTGTAACCCAGTGCCTCCCAGTGCCTCCCAGTGCCTCCCAGTGCTCCCAGTGTAACCCAGTGCTCCCAGTGTAACCCAGTGCCTCCCAGTGCCTCCCAGTGCTCCCAGTGCCTCCCAGTGTAACCCAGTGCCTCCCAGTGCTCCCAGTGCCTCCCAGTATAACCAGTGTCCCTCCCTGTGTCCCCAGGGCCACCCGTTCATGGAGAGCCTGGCGCAGAACCGGGCGCTGCTCTGGGCGCTGCTGCTCTCGGCCTCGGCCGTGCTGGGGCTGCTCAGCGGCTCCTGCCCCGAGCTCAACCTCAGCTTCGGCCTCGTCGAGATCCCCCCCGAGGTGAGAGCCATTCCCGGGAATTCCCGGAATTCCAGAGGGGTTCCCGACACTCCAGGGACAGCTCCCGGAATTCCAGAGGGGTTCCCGCGGGAAAACGGCCCCGAACTGGGAATCTCTGAGTGGGGTGGGATGGGGGATGGGATTGGGGCCCAATTCGCATCGGGAACGTTCTGGAATTCCCAAGGATTTGGGACGGGATCGGGATGGGATTGGGGCCCAATTCCCATTGGGAACATTCCAGGATTCCCAAGGATTTGGGATGGGATCAGGATGGAACTGGGGGCTCATTCCCACTGGGAATGTTCGGAATTCCCAGGGATTTGGGATGGGATCAGGGATGGGATCGGCCCCGTTCCCACCGGCACCGCTCCGCCATTCCCAGTTCTGCCTGCTGATCCTGGGCTGGGATCGGGCTGGGATCAGGGATGGAATCAGGCTGGGATCAGGGATGGGATCGGGCTGGGATCGGGCTGGGATCAGGTGGGATCAGGGATGGGATCAGGCTGGGATCAGGCTGGGATCAGGGCTGGGATCAGGCTGGGATCAGGGATGGGATCAGGGATGGGATCAGGGATGGGATCAGGTGGGATCGGGATGGGATCAGGGATGGGATCAGGCTGGGATCGGGCTGGGATCGGGCTGGGATCAGGTGGGATCAGGGATGGGATCGGGTGGGATCAGGGCTGGGATCAGGTGGGATCGGCCCCGTTCCCACCGGCACCGCTCCGCCGTTCCCAGTTCTGCCTGCTGATCCTGGGCTGGGATCGGGCTGGGATCAGGGATGGGATCAGGCTGGGATCAGGTGGGATCGGCCCCGTTCCCACCGGCACCGCTCCGCCGTTCCCAGTTCCGCCTGCTGATCCTGGGCTGGGATCGGGCTGGGATCAGGGATGGGATCAGGCTGGGATCAGGGATGGGATCAGGCTGGGATCGGGCTGGGATCAGGGCTGGGATCAGGCTGGGATCAGGTGGGATCGGCCCCGTTCCCACCGGCACCGCTCCGCCGTTCCCAGTTCCGCCTGCTGATCCTGGGCTGGGATCAGGCTGGGATCAGGGATGGGATCAGGGCTGGGATCAGGTGGGATCTGGGCTGGGATCAGGGATGGGATCAGGGATGGGATCGGGCTGGGATCAGGTGGGATCTGGGCTGGGATCAGGGCTGGGATCAGGTGGGATCTGGGCTGGGATCAGGGATGGGATCAGGGATGGGATCGGGCTGGGATCAGGGATGGGATCTGGGCTGGGATCAGGTGGGATCGGCCCCGTTCCCACCGGCACCGCTCCGCCGTTCCCAGTTCCGCCTGCTGATCCTGGGCTGGGATCGGGCTGGGATCGGGCTGGGATCAGGGATGGGATCGGGCTGGGATCGGGCTGGGATCAGGTGGGATCAGGGATGGGATCAGGCTGGGATCAGGCTGGGATCAGGGCTGGGATCAGGCTGGGATCAGGGATGGGATCAGGGATGGGATCAGGGATGGGATCAGGTGGGATCGGGATGGGATCAGGGCTGGGATCAGGGATGGGATCAGGTGGGATCGGGCTGGGATCAGGGATGGGATCAGGCTGGGATCAGGTGGGATCGGGCTGGGATCAGGCTGGGATCAGGGATGGGATCGGCCCCGTTCCCACCGGCACCGCTCCGCCGTTCCCAGTTCCGCCTGCTGATCCTGGGCTGGGATCAGGGATGGGATCAGGGCTGGGATCAGGCTGGGATCGGGCTGGGATCAGGTGGGATCAGGCTGGGATCAGGCTGGGATCGGGCTGGGATCAGGGATGGGATCAGGGCTGGGATCGGGCTGGGATCAGGTGGGATCGGGCTGGGATCAGGCTGGGATCAGGGATGGGATCGGCCCCGTTCCCACCGGCACCGCTCCGCCGTTCCCAGTTCCGCCTGCTGATCCTGGGCTGGGATCGGGCTGGGATCGGGCTGGGATCAGGGATGGGATCAGGGCTGGGATCGGGCTGGGATCAGGGATGGGATCAGGTGGGATCGGGCTGGGATCAGGGCTGGGATCAGGTGGGATCGGCCCCGTTCCCACCGGCACCGCTCCGCCGTTCCCAGTTCCGCCTGCTGATCCTGGCCGTGCTGGCGGCCGATTTCCTGCTGGCCTTTTCCGTGGATCGGCTCCTGCAGTTCCTGCTGGGCAGCTCCAGGCTCCGAGTGCCTTCCTGAGGCCCATCCCCGCATCCCGGAATTACCAAAAATTCCCAAAAAAACCCCCCCAACCTCCCCCCCCCCCCCCCCCCCCCGGGCTCTGCTCACGGAATTCCCGCCCGGATCCCGAAGCCTCGGGGAAGAGGATCCCGAATTCCGAGCGTTGCCGAGGATGCTCCGGCGGCTTTGGAGGTGGGAAGTGCCCGGAATTCTCCCGCAATTTCCCGGGAATGTTTTGGGAATTTGGTGACGTAAAGAAAATCCCGATCCAGGCGGGGGTTTTGGAGTTTCGGGGTTGAGGTTTTTTTGGTTTTTTTTTTTTTCCCTTTTTTTCTTTGGAATTCTTCACCGGGGAGAAAAACGGGAGCGGGGAAGGAAAAACGGGAAGCGGATTTGGGGGGGGGAGGGGAAATCCGGGATGGGGGGAGGGGAAATCCGAGCTGGCAGCCCCAGGCCCGAGCTCCAGGATTCCCCAGGGGAGCCGGAATTCCCTGGGAATTCCCTGGGAATTCACTGCAGGCCCGGGGGGAGCCGCGCCGCCGCCGTCCTCTCCAGCAGGAAGCCGTAGTTGTACTGGGAAAGGGGGAAAAGCGGGAATTGCGCCCAGAATTCCGGGAATCGGACCCCAAAACCTGGGAATTCACCCCGAAATTGGGAATGAAACCCCAAAAGATGGGAATTCAATACAAAAAAATTGGGGATTAATCCCAAAAACCAGGGAATTAGACCCCGAAATTGGGAATTCAATACAAAAAAATTGGGAATTAATCCCAAAAACCAGGGAATTAGACCCCGAAATTGGGAATTAAATGCAAAAAAATTGGGGATTAGATCCAAAAAACAGGGAATTAATGCCAAAAATGCAGGAATTAAACCCAAAAATGGGGAATTAAACCCAAAAATTGGGAATAGAAAAAAATGGGAATTAATCCCAAAAACCTGGGAATTAAACACAAGAAATGGGAATTAGACCCAAAAACTGGGTATTAGTCCCAAAAGATGGGAATTAGACCCCAAAAGATGGGAATTAAATACAAAAAAATTGGGAATTAATCCCAAAAAACAGGGAATTAGACCCCAAAATTGGGAATTAAATACCAAAAAATTGGGAATTAATGCCAAAAATGCAAGAATTAAACCCGAAAATTGGGAATTAAACACAGAAAAAATTGGGAATTAGACCCAAAAAACTGGGAATTAAACCTGAAAGTTGGGAATTAAAGACAAAAAACAGGGAATTAAACCCAAAAATGCAGGAATTAATCCCAAAAATTGGGAATTAAATACAAAAAATTGGGAATTAAACCAAAAAATCTGGGAATTAATCCCGAAAGTTAGGAATTAGACCCCAAAATTGGGAATTAAACCCGAAAATTGGGAATTAAATACAAAAAAATGGGAATTAATCCCAAAAATCCAGGAATTATTCCCAAAAAACAGGGAATTAGACCCCAAAACAGGGAATTAATCCCAAAAAATGGGAATTAAATACAAAGAAAATGGGAATTAAACCCAAAAATGCAGGAATTAAACCTAAAAATTGGGAATTAATCCCAAGAAACAGGGAATTAATCCCAAAAAATGGGAATTAGACCCAAAAGTGCAGGAATTAAATACAAAATAATTGGGAATTAAACCCAAAAATTGGGAATTACGTACAAAAAAATGGGAATTAGACCCAAAAATCCGGGAATTAATCCCAAAAAAGAGGGAATTAAACCCAAAAAAAGGGAATTAGACCCAAAAAAAGGGAATTAGACCCAAAACTCCAGGAATTAATCCCAAACCTCCGGGAATTCCCTCACCTCCCGCTCGATGTCCGCCAGGGATTTCACCGTCAGCTCCGCCAGAATGGGCTGGAAAAGTGGGAATTAATTGGGGTTCTTAATGATTAACCGGGGTTACCGATGACTCATTAGGGACAGTGGTTATTAATTGGGCAATTAATGACTCGTTAATGACTCACGGAGCTGAGCCCGGGCCCGAATTTGGGGTGGAGGGCGAAGGGAATTCCGTCCATGGCTGGAAAAGGGGGGAAAAAAACGGGATTTAGGGGTGGGAAAAGGAGCAGAAATATCCCCAAAAATATCCCCCAAAAATCCCCAGAAATGTCCAAAACAATCCCAAAATACCCCTCAAAACAATCCCAAAATATCCCAAAAAATATCCCCAAAAATCCCCAGAAATGTCCCAAAATATCTCCCAAAATATCCCAAAATATCTCCCAAAAAATCCCCCAGAAAATATCCAAAAATATCCCAAAAATATCCCCAAAAATCCCCAGAAATGTCCCAAAATATCTCCCAAAATATCTCAAAAAATATCCCCAAAAATCCCCAGAAATGTCCCAAAAAATATCCCAAAAAATATCCCCAAAAAATATCCAAAAATATCCAAAAGTATCCCCCAAAAATCCCCAGAAATGTCCCAAAATATCCCCCAAAAAATCCCAAAATATCCCAAAAAATATCCCCCCCAAAAAATCCAAAAATATCCCAGAAATATCCCCCCAAAATATCCCAAAAATATCCCCCCAAAAAATCCAAAAAATATACCCCAAAAATATCCCAAAAAAATCCTAAAATATCTCCCAAAAATATCCCAAAAATCCCCAGAAATATCCCAAAACAATCCCAAAATATCCCAAAAAATATCCCCAAAAAAATATCCAAAAATATCTCCCAAAAGTATCCCCAGAAATATCCCAAAACAATCCCAAAAAATCCCCCCCAAAAAATCCAAAAATATCCCAAAAAATATCCCGAAAAAAATGCCCAAAATATTCCCAAATATAAAAAAAAAATCCCCAAAAAATATCCCAAAAATATCCCCCCAAAAAATCCTGAAAATATAAAAAAGTCTAAGAAATACCCCAAAAATACCCTGAGAATATCCAAAAAATATCCCAAAACGTCCCAGAATTATCCCAAAAATATCCCAAAAAAATGTCCCAGAAATACCCTGAAAATATCCCAGAAATTACCCCAAAAAATCCCCCAAAATATCCCGAAAAATATCCCCAAAAAATCACAAAAATATCCCCCAAAAAAAACCCAAAACATCCCAAAAAATATCCTGAAAATGTCCCCAAAAAAAACCCCAAAAAATCCCAAAAATCCCCAGAAAATATCCAAAACATATCCCAAAAAAAATCTCGAAAATATCCAAGAAAATATCCCCAAAAAATCCCCAAAAAATCCAAAAAATAGCCCAAAATATCAAAAAATATCCCCAAAAAAATCCCAAAAAATCCCCCAAAAAATCAAAAAAAAAATCTCAAAATATCCAAAAAAATCCAAAAAAAATCCCCCAAAAATCCCCAAATGATCCCAAAATGCCCCAAACCAGCCCCGAACTCTCTCGAGGATCTGGAGTTGGGTTCGGGGCTTCCGGGGAAATTCCCCCAAAATCCACCCCGAGCGGGGATTCCCGGGATTTTGGGGGGGATTTGGGGGATTTGGGGAATTCCCAGGATTTGGGGGATTTCCGGGATTTGGGGAATTCCCAGGATTTGGGGAATTCCCGGGATTTGGGGGATTTTGGGGGGATTTTGGGGGGATTTGGGGCTCCTCACCTGAGGGGCCGGAGATTCCCGGGGGCTCGGACGGAGGCGGGGGGGGCCTGGGGTGATGAATGACGTCATCAATCGATAATTGATTGGGGGGGGGGGGGGGTCTCACCCGGGGTTTTTTGGGGTTATTTTGGGGTTTTTTTGGGATCTCACCCTGGGTTTTTTTGGGGTGTTTTTGGGGGTCTCACCCGGGGGGTTTTGGGGGTTTTTTTGGGGTGTTTCTGGGGTCTTACCCGAGGGTTTATTTGGGGTGGTTTTGGGGTTGTTTTGGGGTCTCATTCGGGTGGTTTTGGGGTGTTTTTGGGGTCCCACCCGGGGTTTTTTTGAGGTCTCACCTGGGGGTTTTTTGGGGGTCCCACCTGGGGTTTTGGGGTTTTTTTGGGGTCTCACCCGGGGTCTTGGAGCTTTTTGGGGTCCCACCTGGGGTTTTGGGTTTTTTTGGGGTCCCACCCGGGGTTATTTTTGGGGTGTTTTTGGGGTCTCATCCGGGGGGTTTTTGGGGTCTCACCCGGGGTTTTTTGGGGTTATTTTGGGGTGGTTTTGGGGTCTCACCCTGGGGTTTTTTTGGGGTGTTTTTGGGGGTCTCACCCGGGGGGTTTTTGGGGTTTTTTTGGGGTGATTCTGGGGTCTTACCCGAGGGTTTATTTGGGGTGGTTTTGGGGTTGTTTTGGGGTCTCATTCGGGTGGTTTTGGGGTGTTTTTGGGGTCTCGGGTGGTTTTGGGGTGTTTTTGGGGTCTCACCCGGGATTTTTTGGGGTCCCACCCGGGGTTTTTTTGAGGTCTCACCTGGGGGTTTTTTGGGGGTCCCACCTGGGGTTTTGGGGTTTTTTTGGGGTCTCACCCGGGGTCTTGGAGCTTTTTGGGGTCTCACCTGGGGTTTTGGGTTTTTTTGGGGTCCCACCCGGGGTTATTTTTGGGGTGTTTTTGGGGTCTCACCCGGGCGGTTTTTGGGGTTATTTTGGGGTGTTTTTGGGGTCTCACCCGGGGGTATTTTGGGGTTTTTTTGGGATCTCACCCTGGGGTTTTTTGGGGTGTTTTTGGGGGTCTCACCCTGGGTTATTTTGGGGTGTTTTTGGGGTCTCACCCGGGGTGTTTTTGGGGTCTCACCCGGGGGTTATTTTGGGGTTGTTTTGGGGTCTCACCCGGGGTTTTTTGGGGTGTTTTTGGGGTGTTTTTGGGTCTCACCCGGGCGGCCGCAGCGAGAGCCGTTCCAGGCCGCCGCTGAGTGGCCCCGGGGCAGCCCCGGCCCGCACGGGGCCCTTCCGGCACCAGAGCGAGAATCCGCCCATTTCCCTGCGGGAACAGCGGGAGAACACCGGGAACACCGGGATGGCGGGGGGGGACACCGGGAACACCGGGAATACCGGGATGGCGGGGGGGGGACACCGGGAACAGCGGGAGAACAGCGGGAATACCGGGATTGCGGGGGGGGAGAACACCGGGAACAGCGGGAATACCGGGAGGAGTGAGGAGGATCCCCGGGAACAGCGGGAAGGGGAACACCGAAAGGAGTGAGGGATCCCCGGGAACAGCGGGAGGGAACGTGCGGCATTCCCGGGATTGCGGGGGTCGGGACGGGCCCCGGGACCCCCCGGCCGTACCCGATCCTGGCGAGCGCGGCGGGGCCGCGGCCACCCCGGAGGCTGAGGCGGAGCTCGAGCACGGCCACGGCCGCCGCCGCCTCCCGGCGCACCAGGAGCCGCTTCCGCCGCGACACCGGCCCGCCTGCGGGGAACGGAACGGGCATCGGTACCGGGACACCGACACCGGCCCGCCTGCGGGGAACGGAACGGGCATCGGTACCGGGACACCGACACCGGCCCGCCTGCGGGGAACGGAACGGGCATCGGTACCGGGACACCGACACCGGCCCGCCTGCGGGGAACGGAACGGGCATCGGTACCGGGACACCGACACCGGCCCGCCTGCGGAATAAGAACCGGGAGGAACCGGGCTCGGCAGCGGGGGGGCACCGGGACGTGCCCGGGCACTCACGGGACTCCGGGAACTCCGGGGCGCGGCTGTAGCCGGGGGGCTGCGGGCTCCGCTCGCTCAGCACCAGCACGTCCGTGACCACCGGGCCCTCGGCGGCCTGCGGGCACCGGGACATCGGCACCGGGACATCGGCACCGAACCGGGCACTGACCCCGCGGCCCGCCCCGGTCCTTCCGCCGGGAGCCACCGGGGCGACACCAACCCCCCCATCCCGGTACCCCCGGTGCCTCCCCCGGTCACCGCCCCATCCCGGTGCCGCTCCCGGTCCCACCCCGCCGCTTGGACGGCACCGGACGCGGGCGCTGGCCCGTGCCCGGTGTGCCCGGTGTGCCCGGTGTGCCCGGTGTGCCCGGTGCCGCCGCACCTGCGCTCCGCCGCGGCTGAAGCACAGGTACCAGCCCCCGCCGCCGCGGTGCCCGAAGCCTTTGCCCAGGCAGGCGGGCGCTCCCTCCGCCGTCACGGTGATCTGCGGGCACGGGACGCGTCAGCCGCCGCCGCACCGGCAGCGCCACCGTGCCCCGGCGGGTCCCCCCCGCCCGTGCCCCGTGCCCCGTACCGCGGTCCAGCCCGGCGGGACGGCCTCGGCGCCGCTGGCCCAGCCCACGCCCGTCAGCGGAGCCGCCGCCATCGCACCGAGCACCGCGGGCCCGCCGCCGGCGGGCGGCGATTGGCTGCGAGCCATGAGTGACAGGCGCGCGGGCCAATGAGGAGTGCGAGCGCCACAAACGCGGAAGCGCGGGAGAGGGAAGCGCCGGGGGGCACCGGGGACCCCCCCCCCCCGACTCCGGTAACGGCAGCACCGGCAGCGACCCCCGCCCGCGGCCCCTCCGGCAGCGCGGCGGCCTCGGGGCAGGGCCCGGCCCAGCACGGGGAGCGGGGACGGAGCCGCCGCCATCGCGCCGGGAGCCGGAGCCCCGCCCCTCCCGCCGCTGCGCGGGCGGCGATTGGCTGGGAGCCGTGATTGACAGGCGGCCGGTCCCAGTCCCGCTCCTGTCCCATTCCCGTTCCCATTCCCGTTCCCATCCCCCTCGTCCCCCCACCCCAGCAGCAGCACCAGGAGCGCTTTAATTTGAAACGAACGAACCGCGTCAGTAACAACGAATTCATTCATAATTAATAATAATTAATAATTAATTAATAACCCATCCAGCCGGCCTGGATTTAAATAATAACCGTTAAAAAAGAACCGGAAACAAGGAAAATTTACAGCATCGCCCCCCCCCCCAACCCCGCCCGGGGGGGGGGTCTGGGACAGTGCAACAGAGCGGGGGGGGAGGGGAGGGGACATTGGGGGGTCCCAGCCCCCTCCGTGTCACCCCGAGCGGGGGGGGGGACATTGGGGACACTGGGGGGACACTGGGGGGACATTGGGGGTCCCGGGCCCCGTGGGAAAGTGCCAGAACATGGGGGAGGGGCGGGGACCCCCGGATTTGGGGTGGGGGAGGGGAGGGGACAGCCCCAATTTGGGGTGGGGGAGGGGAGGTAGAGCCGTGAGGGTCCCTCAGAAGCCGTCGGAGTCCAGCGGGGGGGGCGGGGGGGTCCCGGCTGCGCTCGGACGGTGCCGAAGGGGCTTCTCCTCCTCCTGCGGACACGCGGGGGTCACTCAGGGGACACCCCTGGGGTGACACCTTTGGGACCCCCAAGCGCAGGGTCCCACGGGCGGGCTCGGGCCACCCCCTCCCCCCACTCGCCCCCCGTTTTTGGGGTCCCCGCGGTCACTCACGGCCTCCAGGGACGCCAGGAACGCGTCCTCCTCGCCCCGCAGCGACTCCGGGCCCTCGTCCTCGTACTCGGTCAGGTAATCGGACTCCTCTGGGGGCAGCGGGGCTGCCGGTCAGTCCCCGGAGCCGCCTCCCCGCGCTGGCCCCGGCCCCGGAGCCGCCTCCCCGCGCTGGCCCCGGCCCCGCTGTCCCCCCCGCTCCGTCCCCGCTGTCCCCGCGCTGTCCCCGCTCCATCCCCGCTGTCCCCCCGCTGTCCCCACTCTGTCCCCACTCCGTCCCCGCTGTCCCGGCCCCGCTCTCCCCCCGCGCTGTCACCGTCGCCGTAGCCGTCGCTCAGGTAGGGCTGCGCGGGCTCGATGCGTGACACGATCTCGGCCAGGTCCGTGAAACCGGCGCTGGGACAGGTGAGCACCTGGGGGGATACGGGGGACAGGTGAAGGGACATCTGGGGGGACAGGAGTGGGGCAAGGAAGGGACAAATGGGGCAAGGGGACAAAGGGAGGGATGGGAGAGGGACAAGGAGGACAAAGGGTGGCAGCGACACGGAGGTGGCCAATGAGGGACACGAGGGCACCGGGAGGGGACACAGAGGGAACAAGGACAAGGGACATCCCTGAGATGGCCCCAAGGGTGACAAGGAAGGTGGCAAGGCCGGGGTGGCCAAGGGCAGGTCTGCGAGGAGCCACCACCCCGTGTCCCCAGGTGTCCCCAATGTCACCAGGTGTCCCCAGGTGTCCCCAATGTCCCCAGGTGTCCCCAATGTCCCCAGTGTCCCCAGCTCACGTCCATGCGTTTGCTCTCGTAGAAGTCGGCCGAGCGCCGGTCCTTGACCATCTTCTCGATGATGTCCCCGCGGCTCCAGCCCTCGAACACCACCTTGCCGTGCTGGTAGCCGACGTCCTGGGGGGCAGCGGGCAGCGGTCAGCAGCACCCCAGGGGACAGCCGGGACACCCAGTGATGGACCAGGACACCCAAGTGATGACCAAGGAACTCAACTGATGACCAAGACACCTCAAAGTGATGGTCAAGGACACTCCACTGATGGTCAAGGACACCCAAGTGATGGTCAAGGACATTCAGTTGATGGTCAAGGACACCCAACTGATGGTCAAGGACACACTACTGATGAGCAGGACACCCAAGTGATGGCCAAGGACACCCAAGGATGATTCAGGAGTCCCAAATGATGACCTGGACATCCCAAGTGACATCCTGGACACCCAACCAATGGCCAGGACACCACAAGGAACAGCCCTAAGACCCCAACGATGGCCAGAGAACCCCAACGATGGCCAGAGAACCCCAACCCACATCTCAGAGCCCCCCAACCCCGCGCCTCCCACCCTTCCCAGCCCCCCCAAACTCACGTAGATCTCGTCAAACTTCCCGAAGTCCATGGTCTTGAAGCGGTCGATGGGTGGCCGGATGTACTCGCAGTAGGAGCTGGACTTGACCACCTCCAGCTGCCGGACGCACGACACGTAGGCCAGGCGCGACTGGATCTCCGCCATGTCCGGCACCTGCCGGGACACTCAGGACATTGAGGTTCGTGGAGAACCTCGATGAAGAATCAGAAGACCCCAAGGGTGGCCGGAGAACCCCAAGAAAGAGCCAGAACACCCCAACAATGACCAGAACACCCCAACGATGGCTAGAGAACCCCAACCATGACCGGAACACCCCAACAATGGCTGGAACACCCCAACAATGGCTGGAGAACCCCAATAGTGGCCAGAACACCCCAACGATGACCAGAACACCCCAACAATGGCCGGAACACCCCAAGAAAGAGCTGGAACACCCCAAGAAAGAGCCAGAACACGCCAACGATGGCTGGAGAACCCCAACCATGACTGGAACACCCCAAGAGTGGCCAGAACACCCCAACAATGACCGGAACACCCCAACAATGGCTGGAGAACCCCAATGATGGCAGGAACATCCCAAGAAAGAGCCAGAACACCCCACCAATGGCTGGAGAACCCCAACGATGACTGGAACACCCCAACGATGACCAGAACACCCCAACGATGATCAGAACACCCCAACGATGGCCGGAACACCCCAACGATGGCCGGAACACCCCCAGGGAGGTCACCCCGTGGCCTCACCTTGACCTTCTCGGCCCAGGGGTTGAGGCGCTTCCAGAGCAGCCACCAGCCCGACAAGGAGTCACCGTAGTTGCACAGGTCGGTCTCGTCCTGGCTGCCCACGTCGATGGCGATGACCGTCTTGGCGCCCATGTTGCGCGCGATGTCGGCTGCGGGGGTGGGCAGAGGGACAATGAGGGGTCAGCGGCGTTGCGGGGTCGGCCGGTGGCGCCACGAGGGGTGGTGGGGTCAGGGGGGCGTGGAGGGCGGCCGGTGGCTCCAGCGTGGGGGACACCAGGAGGTGACGGAGGTCGCTGGCACAGGAGGGAGGGTGGACACGCTTGGGGGGACGGGCGGTGACGCCGAGGGACGGTGCCAGGAGATGGCTCGGAGGTGGAGGAGGATGAAGATGGTCTGAGGGGGTGAAGAAAGTCCTGGAGGACCCCAAGGGATGATAGTGACAGTGATGATGATTGATGATGATGATGATGATGATGATGATGATGATGATGGAGAAAGTCCCGGAGGACCCCAAGGGATGATGGTGATAGTGACGATGATGATGACGATAGAGGAAGGTCATTTCCACGGAGAAGAGAATGGAGACGGTCCTGGAGGACATGAATGGATGGACATCATCCTGGAGGGATGATGACCATGATGATGATGATGATGATGATGAGGAAGGTGGCCTCGAACCCAAGGAGCCCAAAGATGCCACCAGAGTCACCCAACGTGGTGCCGATGATGCCGGATGGAGGAAGGTCCCCAGCACGTGAAGGGGACAAGGGTGACCTCCCAAGACCCCCAGAGGTGACACAGAATGGCCGGAAGAGGAACATCAAGAGATGGACGGAGGTGCCGGGAGGTGAAGGAGGGCGGAGAGGACGCCTGGGATGGCGACGTGCAGAGATGGACGGTGACGGGTGAAGGGGCCCCAGGAGGTCCCCGAGGGGACGGCGCAGGACGGAGACGGAGGCGGGTGGAGGATGGAAATCATCCGGGAAACCACCAGGAGGTGACACCAGGGCTGTGACTCCTGGGACAGGTGACAGAGGGTGGAGATGCCCCAAGAGGGTGACTGAGGACATCAAGAGATGACGGAAGAGGGATGGAAGATGGATCCTGACCATGGAAATCCATGGAATGTTCTGGAAAACCGCCCAGAATGGAAAAGGCACCAAGAGACGATGGAAGATGGATGGATCCTGACCATGGAAAACCAGGGAATGTTCTGGAAAACTGCCGGGCACGGAGAGACATCAAGGTGTAACAAAAGATGGGACGGATCCTGCAGGCGAAGGGACGCGGAATGTTCTGGAAAAGCGCCCGGGATGGAAAAGGCATCAAGACAGGATGGAAGAGGGATGCAAGACGGATGGATCCTGTCCAGGAAAGTCCACGGAATGTTCTGGAAAGCCGCCCGGCGCGGCAAAAAACCAGCAGCGGCAGCAGCTGGCAGCCGGCCATCCCTTCCCATCACCGCCATCACCCAACGCCACCGAGAAGCCGCCAAACCGAGCCGTGGCCGTCCCTCCATCCTTCCGTCCGTCCGTCCGTGCGCCAAACTCCCGCCCCGCGCCCGCGGTGCCACCGATGCCACCGACTTGCCTGGCAGGTTGTTGATGTAACCCCCGTCCATCAGCAAGTTGCCGTCCTTGGGGTCGCAGAGCGGGGGCAGGTACCCCGAGAGGGTCATGCTGGCGCGCACGTAGCGCCAGAGCGAGCCTGCGCCGGCGGGAACGCAACAAACGCCGTCAGCGCCGCCGCCCCGGCACCGGCACCCGCCCCGGGGGCGGCCGCCCCTCGCCGCTCGCTGCTCGCCCTGCCCGCGCCGGGACGTGTCTGCGCCCCGAGGGTCACCCAGTGGGGAACCCAATAGGGCGCCCAATGGGACACCCAAGGGGTCAACCAATGGGGCACCCAATGGAGAACCCAATGGGGCACCCAATGGAGAACCCAAGGGATCACCCAATGGGACACCCAATGGGACACCCAATGGGACACCCAAGGGGTCACCCAAGGGGTCACCCAAGGGGTCACCCAATGGAGAACCCAAGGGGTCACCCAAGGAGTCACCCAGTGGAGAACCCAACAGGGCTCCCAACGGAGAACCAAAGGGGTCACCCAAAGGGTCACCCAATGGGGCACCCAGTGGAGAACCCAAGGGGTCACCCAACGGGGCGCAGAGGAACCCCGGCGCGCCCTGAGTGGTGGTGCGGACGCTCCGGCTGTGGTTTTGGGGGTTTTTGGGTGGTTTGGGGGTTTTTTTTTGGTGTTCTAGGGTGGTTTTTTGGGGTTTTGCTGGCGGTTTTGGGGTCGGGCCCCGGCGAGCGAGGTGCTGACCTGGGACATTGTTAACATAGCAGCCGTCCACCAGCCAGTGGCTGTCCTTGGGGTCGCAGAGCGGAGGCAGGTAGGGGGTATAGGACGCACTGGCTCGGACGTAGCGCCAGAGGCTGCCTGGGGACGGAGAGGACACGGTCACGGCCACCGGGACCGCGGGGGGTGACCCAGGAGGGCACGGCGGGGGAGGGGACGTTGGCAGCCAGCGGCGAGGGAGGGGGGTGGGTTAGAGGGGTCAGAGGGGATTAGTGGGCGTTAGAGGCCAGCGGGCACGGGCAGGGCGAGGGCCACCGGGCAGCGGGGTGGCCGTGGACGGCTCAATGTCCCAGGTGAGCTCCGGCACCGGGCGAGGACGAGGGGCAGCCACCACAACGTTCCCACCACCATCACCAGGTCCCAACCACCACCGTGGCCCCACCACCACTGCGATGTCCCCACAGCCACCACCATGTCCCCACAACCATGGCCCCAACACCACCACCACCACCACCGTGTCCCCACGGCCACCACCGTGTCCCCCCCCCCAGCACTGCCACCACCACGTCCCCATGCTGCACTGGGGGTTACTGGGGTTAGTGGTCAGCGGTGTTAGCGCCTCGTGCAGCCCCCGCTGTCCCCTCCCACCCCACCACCGACCCCAAGGTGGGGTCAGCAGCAGCTGGTGGCTCTGGGAAGCCACCCCTGCCCCGTGTCCTTGCCATCCCCCTCGGGACGTGGGGAGGTGACACCGGTCTGGGTGCCCCGTGCGCCCCAGGGAGCTCTCACCGTCCGTGTGCACTCGCATGGCCGAGGCCGTGATGTCCGTGGTGACGTTGAAGTAGGGCAGCCACAGGTCCTGCGGGGACGGGACGGGCTGGGTGACACCGCGGGGACATCGGGGAGGGGCTCTGGGGGTGGCACGGGGCGCGGAGGGGGGGGACACACCTCGATCTGCTTGTCCTGGAAGACTCGGTTGATGCTGGCGTTGAAGGCCGAGCCCGAGAACATGGAGGTGATGGGGTAGGTGAGGTCCAGGACGGTCTCAAAAACGGAATTCATGCACTGGGGGGGGGAGGAGGAGGAAGAGGAGGAGGAGGAAGAGGAGAAAGAAAAATAAGGAGAGAAAAGGAGGAGAAAGGAGATGAAGGAAGAGAAGCAGCAAGAGGGAGAAGGAGGAGGAGGAAGGAGATGAAGGAGGAGAAAGAGGAACAGCAAAAAGAAAAGGAAGAAGATAAGGACGGGAGGAGCAGGAAAATCAGGAGGAGGAAGAAAAATAAGGACAGAAAAGGAGCAGAAAGGGGACGAAGGCACCCACCTGCCCCGGCCACCCACCCTGACCCCCTGGCACCCACCCTGGCCCACTCCTGTGCCCCCTGGCACCCACCCTGTCCCCCTGGCACCCACCCTGGCCCACTCCTGTGCCCCCTGGCACCCACCCTGTCCCCCTGGCACCCACCCTGGCCCACTCCTGTGTCCCCTGCACCCACCCTGACCCCCTGGCACCCACCCTGGCCCACTCCTGTGTCCCCTGCACCCACCCTGTCCCCCTGGCACCCACCCTGGCCCACTCCTGTGGCCCCTGGCACCCACCCTGACCCCCTGGCACCCACCCTGGCCCACTCGCGTGCCCGCTGCTTGGTGCGCACGGCGCTGCGCTCCTCGGCGTAGAGCGCCCCGATGAAGGCGCCGATGGAGGTGCCCCCCACCAGGTCGATGGGGATCCCCGACTCCTCCATGGCCTTGATGACCCCGATGTGGGAGCAGCCCCTGGAAATCGCGCAGGGATCGGGGTCAGCGAGGCCCTGTGGTCACCAAAGAGGTTGGGGACAGGGGGACGGACGGACACGGGACAGGGGGACACAGGGACAGGGGGACAGAGGGACAGATGGACAGAGGGACACGGGGACAGAGGGACAGAGGGACGGGGGGACAGAGGGACAGAGGGACACGGGGACAGGGGAACAGAGGGACAGGGGGACACGGGGACGTGGGTAGGGGGTCACAGGGACGTAGGGACATGGGATATGGAGACACAGGGACAGGGGCACACAGGGACAAGGGGCACAGGGACAGGGGCACACAAGGACGGGGGCACACAGGGACAGGGGGCACAGGGACAGGGGGGCACAGGGACAGGGGCACACAAGGACGGGGGCACACAGGGACAGGGGGCACAGGGACAGGGGGCACAGGGACAGGGGGCACACAAAGACAGGGGCCCAGCGCCCACCTGGCGCCGCCGCCGCCCAGCACCAGGGCGATGGTGTTGCCGGTGAGGACGCGCGCCAGGCGCGAGAAGTCGCTGTGGCGGTCGGCGCTCTTCTCGAACACCTTCTCGTACATCTCCCGCTGCGGGACACGGAGGGGAGGACACCGGTGACCATGGTGGCGGTGGCGGCCACCCCCCGGGGCCGGCGCAGGGGAGGGGACGCTCACCAGCTTGGCGGGGCTGCGGCGCGAGAAGACGCGGCGGGGGCAGCGGATGTGCAGGTGGCCGGAGCACCAGCTGCGCATGTTGAGCCACTCGACGGTGCGCGCCGGGCCGGGGCCGTCCTCGCGGTGCAGCAGCACCAGCTGCTTCAGCGCCCGCACCGCCGTGTTCTCCAGCATCTGCTCCAGCTGCGGCGGCCACCGCGGGGTCACCGAGGGGCTGCGACAGCCCTGGGACAGCCCTGGAGCCCTGTGCCGAGCCCCAGAGCCTTGTCCCACCCTTGTCCTTTGTCCCACAGAGCCCCGGCCCCGGCGCACAGCTCTGTCCCAGCCCCCAGAGGGGGGTTATGTCCCATATCCCATGTCCGTGTGTCCCCACGTCCCCCTGTGCCCACACGTCCGTGTCCCTCTGTCCCACTCCCAGAGCTGTCCCAGCTCCCCATCCCACCTCTCCCAGGTCCCTGTCCCACCTCTCCCAGGTCCCTGTCCCACTGTCCCACCCCCAGGTCCCTCTCCCACCTCTCCCACGTCCCTGTCCCACCCCCAGGTCCTTGTCCCACCTCTCCCAGGTCCCTGTCCCACCTCTCCCAGGTCCCTGTCCCACCTCTCCCAGGTCTCACTCCAGGTCCCCATCCCACCTCTCCCAGGTCCCCGTCCCACTGTCCCAGGTCCCTGTCCCACCTCTCCCAGGTCTCTCTCCCACCTCTCCCAGGTCCCCATCCCCCCCAGGTCTCACTCCAGGTCCCCATCCCACCCCCAGGTCCCTGTCCCCCCCCTCCCAGATCCCTCTCCCACCTCTCCCAGGTCCCTGTCCCACACCCAGGTCCCTCTCCCACCTCTCCCAGGTCTCTGTCCCACCTCTCCCAGGTCCCTGTCCCACCTCTCCCACCTCTCCCAGGTCCCTGTCCCCCTTTCCCAGATCCCCCCCAGGCCCCACCTCGCCCAGGGCGGGCTCCTGGTCGCCCAGCCCCACGATGAGGATGCAGTCGGCCTGGCGGATGCAGCGCAGCGTCCAGGGGGTCAGCGTGCAGTCGGTCTGGTAGAGGACGATGCGGTGGATGTCCTCCTGCTGCGCCAGCCAGCCGGACAGCCGGTACTCCTGGATGCTGCCCGAGGGCACGCAGCGGTCAGCGGTGGCCTGGGGGCACGCGGGGACGCCGCGCCCCACCGGGGTTACCTCTCCAGGGCCGAGGAGCCCAGGCGGGCGCGGATGATGTCACTGGTGAGGAGCAGCGTGGGACCTGCGGAGGGAGGGACGTGGTCATCGGCGTGGGGCTGCGGACATCTGCAGGCCATGGGGCTGTGGCCACCACCATGCCATGGGGTTGTGGTCACCTCCAGGCCATGGGGTTGTGGTCACCACCATGTCATGGGTCTGTGGTCATGTCCAGGCCATGGGGCTGTGGTCACCACCATGCTGTGGCCACCATGCCATGGGGTTGTGGTCATCTCCAGGCCATGGGGCTGTGGTCACCTCCAGGCCATGGGGCTGTGGTCACCACCATGCTGTGGCCACCATGCCATGGGGTTGTGGTCACCATGCCATGGGGCTGCGGTCATCTGCAGGCCATGGGGCTGTGGTCACTACCATGCCACGGTCACCATCGTGCCATGGGGCTGCAGTCATCTCTAGGCCATGGGGCTGTGGCCACTATCATGCTGTGGTCACCATGCCATGGGGCTGTGGTCATCTCCAGGCCATGGGGCTGTGGTCACCACCATTCTGTGGTCACCACCATGCTGTGGCCACCATGCCATGGGGCTGTGGTCATCTCCAGGCCATGGGGCTGTGGTCACCACCATGCTGTGGTCACCATCGTACCATGGGACTGTGGTCATCTCCATGCCGTGGTCACCACCATACCAATGGTCACCGTCACACCATGAGCTTGCGGCCACCGTGCCACCACCGTGCCGTGGTCACCCTCATGGCGCCCACCACAACCAAGACCGCCCCGTGGGGCCGCAACCACCACCACCCCCAGGTCACCAGGGTGCCACGGGCCCGCGGTCACTGTGCCCTGGTCACTGCCGTGGTCACTCACCGATGGCGTTGAGCGCGTGCTGCAGCTCCAGCGTGAAGGCCGCCATGGGCACCTCGTCGCACACGGGCAGCACCGCCACCGTCGACAGGTTGCTGGTGGGGTTGATGGGCTCCGAGCTGGAGGCCATGCCCAGGCCGGACCCTGGGTGGACACAGACAAGTGGACACGCTGCTCCGGTGATGGCCGCCAGCCCCGGAGAGGTCACCCCGTTGTCTCCCACCTGCGAAGGGCCCGCGGAGCTGCTGGAGGTTCCCCAGGATCTTCTGGCTCAGGAGGTGGATGAGGCGGGTGACGACCTGTGGGGACAAGGACACGGATGGCCACGGCCATCGGAGCTGCAGAGACCGGTGCCCTACGGGACTTCCTGGGTGCCACCACCCCCGTCTGTCCTTGGAGACCTCAGGTGCCACCACTCCTCACCCTTGGGGACCTCAGGTGCCACCACCCCATCCATCTAAAAACCTCAAGCGCCACCATCCCTTCACCCGCTCTCCTCCTCCAACAGCTTCGTTAACTCTTTAATTCCAGCTGGTTTTAATTAGAGGTGGGGCCACCAGCCAGGCCGTGGGGACACCCCTGAGGGGCCACCCGGGGCTACCTGCGGGTATCTGCGCTTGATGTTGTTGAGGGTCCCCTCGGGCAGCTTGGCCAGCTCCGTGTCCCTCACCGCGTGCACCGTGGTGGCCCGGGGCTGCCGCGTCAGCGCCTCCACCTGCAGGACGAGGCCGAGGCCGTGAAGGAGCCGAGGTGGTCCCCGAGGTGGTCCCCGAGGTGGTCCCCGAGGTGTCCCCCACCCGCGGGGGTGGCACTCACCACGCCCACGAGGTCACCGCGGCCGTACTCGCCCACCAGCTCCTTCTTGCCGCTGCCCTTCTGGATGACGGAGCGCAGCCGCCCGTTGAGCACGATGTAGGTGCAGTCCGACTTGTCCCCCTGCCTGGGGACAGCGCTGGTGGCACCTCGAGGCCTGGGTGGCCCTCCCCGAGCTGAGGTGGACGCCTGGGAGCGGTCACTCACCTGTAGAGCGCCCGGCCAGCCTCTACGGCCATCCAGTCGATGGCGAAGTCCATCTGGCGCACGAAGGGCGACATGCGGGCGGCCACGGTGTGGGCCACGCTCAGCACCACGCTGGGCTGCTCCCGCATGATCCTGGGGGACAACACGCGGGAGGTCACGGGGGTGACCCCAAAACGCCCCCCTGGAGGTGGGGAACCCACCGGGATCACGGATCCGACCGATGGCCTCGCTCGGGACACCCCAAAATCCCACCCTGGGGCTGGGACTGTTCCGTGGGGGGATGTTCTGGTGTCTCACCACCCTCAGGGGGAAGAACCTTCTCCTGATGTCCCCACCCAACCTTCTGCTGGCACTTCAGGTCCTGTCACCGGCGCCACAGCAGAGATCGGCGCTGGCCACGAGGAAGGTGAGGAGCTCGAGAACATTCCATGTCCCCTCGGCCCCTCCGGACCCTCCTCGCCCTGGTGGCCTCCTTTGGACACTCCCCAATGGTTCCTCATCTCAGTGACCATCCACACCCTCCTCGCCCTGGTGGCCTCCTCCGGACACTTCCAAGGTTGAACTTCCTTATCTCAGCGACCTTCCCCACCCTTCCTCATCCTCTTGGGACACTTGCCCACGGTTCAATTTCCTTATCTCAATGACCCTCCAGACCTTCCTCATCCTGGTGGCCTCTTTTGGACGCTCCCCAACCGTTTCACCTCTGTTTTCCATCCAACTTGAGGCCACCCCACGCCAGGCCCGCTGACCGCCCCCAAAGGAGGCCGGACTCACTCGTAGAAGTCGGACTTGGAGATCTTGAGGAAGGTGCAGTCGCGGTTGGCCTTGATGGTGAAGATGAGGGGCTCCCCGGTGAGCACGGCCAGCTGTCCCACCAGCTCGCCGGGCTGCGTCAGGAACAGGCACACGTCCTCCTCCTTGTCGATCATGCGCTGGTACACGTGCAGGCAGCCCCAGAGCACGAAGTGCAGGCTCACGTCCTGCCGGGAACGTCACTCGTCACCTCCTGGGGACCTCCTGGCACCCCACGGGGTCACCGGGGATCCAGAGGGCCACCAAGTTGTTCTGGTTGTCACCAACCCCGGCGGCTCTGGGGTTGTTTCTGCCTGGAAAGGAGGTGATGGTCCCAAAAACCCACCTGGTCGCCCTGGCGGGCGATGACCGTCCCGCCTTTGGCGTGGTGGAGCAGGACGCGGTTGTTGAGGAGAGAAGGGTCCTGGAGGGAAGGACGGGACCGTTGTGGGGTCACCAGGAGGACAGAGGGTGACCAGGAGGTCATGGGGGCCACCAGGAAGCGATGGGGACCACCATGAGGAGAGGGGAACCCACCCCAAAGTGATGGGGGACCACCCCAAAGAGACTGGGGACCACCCTGAGGTCACAGAGACCACCCCAAAGTGATGGGGACCACCCTAAAGAGACAGGGGACCACCCCAAAGAGACTGGGGACCACCCCAAAGAGACTGGGGACCACCCTGAGGTCACAGGGACCACCCCAAAGTGATGGGGACCACCCTAAAGAGACGAGGGACCACCCCAAAGAGACTGGGGACCACCCTGAGGTCACAGAGACCACCCCAAAGTGATGGGGACCACCCTAAAGAGACTGGGGACCATCCTAAAATCACAGGAACCATCCCAAGAAGAGCAGGGAGCACCCCAAAGAGATGTGGGATCCCCCAGGGTCACAGGGACCACCCCAAAGAGATGTGGGATCCCCCAGGGTCACAGGGACCACCCCAAAGAGATGTGGGATCCCCCTGGACTCACAGGGAGCACCCCAAAGAGATGTGGGATCCCCCCAGGGTCACAGGGACCACCCCAAAGAGATGTGGGATCCCCCAGGGTCACAGGAACCACCCCAAAGAGATGTGGGATCCCCCCTGGGCTCACAGGGACCACCCCAAAGAGATGTGGGATCCCCCCAGGGTCACAGGGACCACCCCAAAGAGATGTGGGATCCCCCCAGGGTCACAGGGACCGAGATCCACCACGAGACGACGGCGACGCACCCCAAAGTGACCAGGAGCCAGCCGGAAGGTGACCACCGGTGACCACCAGAAACCCTCCACGACCCCGCAGAAGCCCACGCAAAGCCCCACTGAGCCCGGGGCCGCCCTCACCTCGACCTTCATGAGCTTGATGAGCTCCCGCTTGGCCTCCTCGAAGATGTCGCTGCTCTGGCGGCCCTGGTAGGGCCCGAAGGGACACGTCCCTGGCCCCGTGCCCGGCCCCGTGCCCGGCCCCGTGCCCGCGTCCTCCTCGCAGGAGCTGTAGTGGTAAATCCCCGAGGGCTGCTCCTCCAGCGTCACCGACTTGCGCTCCTTGGGCTCCTGAGACACCGACTGGGCAGCACCGGCGGCGCCGGGGTGAGGCGGGAGGTGGGGGGGATTCAAGGGGGATTTGGGGGGATTCGAGGTGGGGTTCAGGGGGGATTTGGGGTGGGATTCAGGGGGGATTTGAGGTGGGACTCGGGTGGATTCAGGGTGCATTTGGGGTGGGATTCAGGGGGGATTTGGGGTGAATTCAGGGTGCATTTGGGGTGGGATTCAGGGAGGATTTGGGTGGGATTCGGGGTGGGATCCAGGGAGGATTTGGGATGGATTCGGGGGATTTGGGGTGGGATTCAGAGTGGATTCAGGGTGGGACTCGGGTGGATTCAGGGTGGGATGTGGGGGGGATGGGGGGGGGACGTGGGGCGGTTTCCGGAGGGATTTGGGGTGATTCAAGGTGGGGTTCAGGGGGGATTTGGGGTGGGATCCAGGGAGGATTCAGGGTGGATTCAGGGGGGATTTGAGGTGGGATTCAGGGGGGATTTGGGGTGGGATTCAGGGAGGATTTGGGGTGAATTCAGGGTGCATTTGGGATGGATTCGGGGGATTTGGGGTGGGATTCAGGGGGGTTCAGGGTGGGATTTGGGGAGGGATCCAGGGAGGATTCGGGGTGGATTCAGAGGGGATTTGGGGTGGGATTCAGAGGGATTCGGGGTGGATGCAAGGGGGATTTGGGGTGGGATTCAGGATGGATTTGGGGTGAACTCAGGGTGCATTTGGGGTGGGATTCAGGGAGGATTTGGGTGGGATTCGGGGTGGGATCCAGGGAGGATTTGGGATGGATTCGGTGGATTTGAGGCGGGATTCAGAGTGGATTCAGGGTGGGACTCGGGTGGATTCAGGGTGGGATGTGGGGGGGATGCGGTTTCCAGGAGGATTTGGGGTGATTCGGGGCAGATTCAGGGGGGATTTGGGGTGGGATCCAGGGAGGATTCGGGGTGGATTCAGGGGGGATTTGAGGTGGGACTCGGGTGGATTCAGGGTGCATTTGGGATGGGATTCAGGGGGGATTTGGGGTGGGATTCAGGGGGGTTCAGGGTGGGATTTGGGGAGGGATCCAGGGAGGATTCGGGGTGGATTCAGAGGGGATTTGGGGTGGATTCAGGATGGAACTCAGGACTGGATTCAGGGTGGGATGTGGGGGGGATTTGGGGTGGGATTCAGGGGTGGATTCAGGGGTGGATTCAGGGTGGGATGTGGGGGGGATTTGGGGTAGGATTCAGGGGTGGATTCAGGGGTGGATTCAGGGTGGGATGTAGGGGGGATTTGGGGTAGGATTCCGGGGCAGACCCGGCCGTACCTGCCCGAAGGCGCCGGAGCTGTCCTCCTGCAGCGACACCGAGATGCGGCCGCGCTCGTAGGCCATGTCGAAATCCGAGCGGGGACCCTTCTGGATGCCTGGCAGGGGTCACAGGAGGGGGGAGGGGGTCACAAAATGGGGACAAAGCCACCCCTGGGTGACGGCCACACCCCCAGAACCCACCCGAGATATCCACGGGCATGGAGATGCAGCGGCTCAGCGGCGGCGGCACCGCCGGGGTCTCCAGGCCGGCAGCTTTCATCAGCTCGGCTGCGGGATGAGACCACCCCAAAACTGAGTAGGAAGCAGCAGAGACCCCACAAATGATTGGGGTGGAGGGTCTCAGGACCCCGTGGGTGTCTCACCCGTGTCCCGGCCCTCGTCGGTGCCGCCCAGGCCGCGCTTGCCGTGCCGGACGGGGCTGGTGCGGGCGGCGTGGCCGGGCTGCGGGAAGAGCCGCAGGGGCTGCATGTCCTGGAGGTTTGGGGACAGAGGGGACATCAGAGAGGCTGGGGGGACACCAGAGGGCTCCAGAGCCAGCCCAGGACCCGTCCGAATTCCGGCCTGAACTCACGTGGCTGAAGAGCTCGTTGGTCAGCCCCAGGTAGTTGTGCAAGGCCAGGAAGGTGACGCGCTGCAGCCGCACCATGATGATCTGCGGACGGACACCGAGCCACCATCGGTCCCCTGTCGCCCCCAGGGACATCCTCGGGGTCCCCCAGACCCCGAACTCACCTGCACCACCCTCACCAGGCTCTCGGGGTACTTCTCGAAGACGGCCGAGAAGGCCTCGACCGGCAGGCGCAGCACCGTGGAGTCCTCGGCCGCGCGGGCACAGACCGTCCGGTACGGCCGCTGGTGGCCCTGGGGGCAGCCTGGGGGTCAGGGGGGCACAGCGGAGCCGTCCTGGCCACGGACGGGGCTTGGGGGCAGCTGGGGACTGGTGAAGGGGTTTGGGGTGGTCGTGGTTGGGCTGGAGGAGTTTGGGGAGAGTCACGGTTGGGGTCAGGACGGCCACGGTTGGGTTGGAGGGGCTTGGAGACAGCCTGGGGGGGCTTGGGGACAGCCTGGGGAGGTTTGGGGACAGCCTGGGGGTGCTTGGGGACAGCCCCCAGGGCCTCGGGGACACCGGCGGTACCGTGATGACGTCCAGGATGCTGAGCAGGCTGTGGACGCTGTCCCCAGGAAACACCTCCTTCATCACCGTCTCCTTCCCGTCCTGCCAGGACACGCCCCACGTCACCCCCGCTGTCCCCTGGTGTCCCCCATGTGTCCTGAGACATCTCCAGGTGTCCCCTGTGTGTCCCTGAGATGTCCCTGAGTGCTCCTGGCTGCCCCCAGATATCCCCCCGGATGTCCCCACGTGTCCCCTGGTGTCCCCTGGGTGTCCTTGCGGTGCCCCTGGTGTCCCTCACGTGTCCTGAGACATCTTCAGGTGTCCCCTGTGTGTCCCTGAAGTGTCCCCCAGATGTCCTCAGGAGTCCCTGGCTGTCTCACGAGTGTCCCTGGCTGTCCCCAGGTGTCCCAGGGTGTGGTGTCCCCACATGCCCCTGGGTTGACCCCCAGGTGTTCCCCCAGCTGTCCCTCCGCTGTCCCAGGGTGTCCCTGGAGTCCCCCAGATACCATTCAGTGTCCCCAAATATCCCCCTGATGACCCCTGGCTGTCCCCAGGTGTCCCCTGACCATCTCGGTGAGCAGCAGCTCCAGTTTCCCCTCCTGCAGGACGTAGATGCTGGTGTCGGGCTGGCCCGGCCGGAACACATCCTCGCCCTGCTGGCACTGCTGGAACACCATGTGCTTGCACAGCTCCAGGAACAGCGGCTTCTCAAAGTGCCCCAGCACCCTGCGGGGACACCGTGGGGACAGCGGCGTCACCGTGGGGACAGCGGGGACAGCAGGGGACAGAGGGGGACAGAGGGGGACACCGTGGGGACAGAGGGGACACTGGGGACAGCCGGAGCTGCCCCAGACAGGATGCAGGATCCACTCAGAGGAGCTGTCCAAGGGCGGAGCTCGGTCCCTGCGGTCGAGTCCTGACCCTCAGAGCCCGATCCTGAGCCCAGCGGTGGACGCTGACCCCACAAACGGATCCTGAGCCCATGGATGGATCCTCATCCTATAAACAGATCCTGAGCCTATAGATCCTCATCCTATAAACAGATCCTGAGCTCATGGATGGATCCTTACCCCATAAACGGATCCTGAGCCCGTGGACGGATCCCAACCCCGTAGACAATCCCAGTCTCAGGGATGAATCCTGATCCCAAAGACAGATCCTCATCCCAAAGCCAGATCCCAACCCCAGGGACGGATCCCGACCCCTCCCTGCAGGACCCTCACCCTAAACCCGCCATGGGTGGATCCCCATCTCAGGGATAGATCCCGATTGCAGGGGGGATCCCGACCCCAGGCCGCTCACCGGACGTTCTTGAGCATGTAGAGCACCTCGGAGGGCAGGTGCGAGCTGGCCACGTCGAACTCGGTCAGGTCGGCCTCCAGCACCGAGGGCGGCGGCTCCTTCAGCTGCAGCGTGGGCGGCTCCTTCTGGATGCGCAGGAAGCTGGCCGAGACCCTGGGGACAGCGTGGGGACAGCGTGGGGACGGCTGTGTGCCCATGGGGACAGCGTGGGGACGGCGTGGGGACAGCGTGGGGATGGCTGTGTACCCGTGGGGACAGCAGGGACACCACAGGGACAGCCATGTACCCGTGGGGACACCGTGGGGACACGGCGGGGACACAGGGACCCGCCCCGGGTGCTCGCACAGCTGCAGGAACAGCAGCTCCTCAGAGCACCCCAGCACCCTGCGGGGACAGCAGCGCCCGGGTGACACCGCGGGGACACCGCGGGGACACCGCAGGGACACCGCAGGGACCGCCGGCCGCAGCCACGCCACGGCCACCGCAGCGTCCACTCACTTCTTGGCGATGCTCAGCACCTTCAGCTTCTTGCGGCTGCGCGGCCGCGCGGCGCCGCTGGACACGCTGGCGTCCACCAGGGACGACGTGGACTGGGACACCTGGGGGTGGGGACGGGGCGCCGCGGTGTCACCCGGGGGTGGCGGTGGCCCGGCGCCGGCCCCGCTGCCGCCCCGAGGGTCACCTTACGCATGATCTTGCGGCTGTAGAACAGGACCTTGTCCCGCTTGCGGAAGCGATACCGGGGCGGCTCCTGCGTGGGGACCTCTGGGGACAGCGAGGGGACGGCGTCAGCAAGCCGCGGCACCGCCACCGCCGCCCCCAGGGCCACCGCCGCCCCCAGGGCCACCGCGGGGCCGGCACTCACTCCTGCGGCGCAGCCACCAGCCCAGCGCGGCGGCGGCCATGACGGCCACGGCGAGGCCCAGGACGGTCCAGAGCACCTGCGGAGGGACGGCGGGAGGTGACCGACGGCGTGGGGGGATGCGAGGGGCTCGGGGACAAGGACACGTCCCCAGGGGATGAGGCTGTGTCCCCTCAGCGGTGCTGAGCCGCAGCGGGGACAGGGGGACACTGGGGATACTGGGGACACGGACACTGGGGATACTGGGGACAGTGGGACACCATCCCTAGGGACACTGGGGATACTGAGGACACTGTTCCTGGGGACACTGGGGACATGGGGACAATGAGACACCATCCCTAGGGACACTGGGGATACTGGGAACATTGTCCCTGGGGACATTGAGAACATAAGGACACTGGAGACACTGTCCAAGGACATGGGGACAGTGTTCTCTGCTCACTGTGTTGGTGGGGTTAGGGACACGGGGACACTGGGGACATGGGGACACTGGGGACACCATCCCTAGGGACACTGTCCCTGGGGACACTGGGGACATGGGGACACTGGGGATACTGGGACACCATCCCTAGGGACACTGGGGATACTGGGGACACTGTTCCTGGGGACATTGGGACACCATCACTAGGGACACTGGGGATACTGGAGACACAGGGACACGGGGACATGGGGACACCATCCCTGGGGACACTGGGGACACTGTTCCTGGGGACATGGGGACACAGTGACACTGGGACACCATCCCTGGGGACACTGGGGACATGGGGACACTGGGGATACTGGGACACCATCCCTAGGGACACTGGGGACACTGTCCCTGGGGACACTGGGGACAGTGGGGACATGGAGACACTGGGGACACTGGGGACATGAGGACACTTGGGACACGGAATTTGGGGACACTGGGGACACGGCACACGGGGCCAGAGGGACAGCAGGCCGCCGGGGGCACGGCTCACCGCGCGCGTCGGGAGCTGCTCCCTGCTGAAGGCCGCCAGCAGCCCCCTCAGGACCGTGCTCTGCGGGGACAAGGGACAGCTGAGCCCCGGCGTCCCCCCCTCCCCGGCCGTGGGGACAGCGGGGGTGACACTGACAGGGACACGTCCCACCTCGGCCTCCTGCTGCGACTCGCTCTGCCCCATGGCCGGGGGGGGCTCTGCCCATCCGAAATCCTGCCAAAAACCGGGGGGAAAAAAGGGAAAAAAGGAGCAGCTGGGGACACGCGGTGGCACCGAGGGACGCCCAGGTGGCACCGAGGGACGCCCAGGTGGCACCTCACAGCGGGGAAAAGCCAGGTCCTGGGTGTCCCCAGGGTGTCCCCAAGGTGTCACCTCCCTTGGGGACTCCTGCGGCACGGACAGGAACCCGCTGTGCCAGCGCCGGTCACCGTGCCAAGGCCACCAGGCGCTGTCACCCGTCCCCGTTGTCACCCCATCGGTGCCACCACCGGGCCTGGCCCTGCTGTGCCCCCCCACCCCACCCCGTCCTTGCCAAGGACACCCCGGGGAGGTGACAGCGGCACCGGTGACAGAGGCTGGCACGTGTCACCCCCCCCCGTGGTGGTGGCACCGGGGTCTGGTGACACCCCCAGGGCCCCTCCAGGTGACAACAGCCCCCCCCCCCCCCAAATTACCCCACCCCCTCCCCCCCCCAAGGCTTTACTGCCCTCGCCAATTTTACTGCCCCCTCCCCAATTGCTGCCCCCACCCCAAAATTGCCCCCTTTATGTTTATCACCCCCTCTTAAAACCATTATTACCC
Organism: Coloeus monedula; assembly: GCF_965178545.1. NCBI lineage: Eukaryota > Metazoa > Chordata > Aves > Passeriformes > Corvidae > Coloeus > Coloeus monedula. Next base: position 480,829 of record NC_138811.1, on the reverse strand, counting down.
CCGCACCAATTAATTACCCGTCACGAGTTAATTACTGCCTCACACCTTAGTTGCCACCCACACGGATTAATTACCCCGTCACATCTTAATCGCCCCCTCATGAATCACCCCCCCCAGGGCCGTTATTGCCCCCTCAGGCCCCGTCGCCACCCCATGCGTTAATTACCCCTCACACCTTAATTATCCCCTCATAAATCACCTCCCCGGGCCGTTATTGCCCCCCCGGGCCGTTATTGCCCCCTCAGGCCCCGTTACCCCCCCGGCCTCTCGCTCCCCTCAGCGCTTCCCCTTCCCCTCAACTGCACTCACCCCCCCCCCCCCCGCCACACCTTCGTCCCCCCCCGGACCCCCAGAGCCGGTAAAGCTCCCCCGGTCCTCCCCCACCCGGTGAAGCCCCCCCGGGACCCCTCGGGATCCCCCCGGTACCCCCAGCCCGCCCCCCCCCCCCCCCTCACCGGCCGCCGGTCTCGGCCCGCTCCGGCCCTGGCGGCGGCCGCGGCCCCCGCGCCGTCATGGCCCCTTTAAGGCCGTCCCGCCTCCCGTATGACGTCACTCAGCAGCGCCAAACCCATCGCGGCGCGGCCGCCATGTTGGGAAGGTCAAGCCGCGCAGATACAGCGCGCCCGGGCGCCATCTTGAGTGCGGGCGGGTGTGTGTGACGTCGTAACAACGCGACGGCGCGGGCAGCTGTGGGCGTCGCCCCGGCGCCATCTTGGGGGTGGCGGGGGAGGGGACACCCCAAATTTGGGAGGGGACAGTGGGGGGGGCACCCAAATTTGGGAGGGGGACAATGGGGGCGACACCCCCAAAGAGGGGACACCCCAAATTTGGGAACGGGGGGGAGGGGGCACTCCCGGGTGTGTCCCCGTGGTGGGGGGGGGACACCCACCCCCAGGCCTGTCCCCTTGTCCCCGCTGTCCCCCAGGGGTGCCACCACCACCACCCGGTGCCACCGCGGAGCTCCCCGGTGCCCAAACCCGCGGGGTCACCACGGGGGCACCGTGACGTCACTGTCGCGACGCGTGGGGGGAGGGGGGGGGACAGGAACCGAACCCCCCCCCCCGTATTTCCTCTTCAGCTTTTAGGGAGGAAATCGGGGTTTTTGGGGTGCTGGGAGGTGACAAAACGTGTCTCTCTTCGTCCCCTCCGTGTCCCCTGAGCTGCTCGACCCCATTTTCCCAAAATCCCTCTGGGAGGGGGGAGAAAAAAAATCCTCCCCAATTCCCCCAAAATTTGGGGCTCTCTGCCCAACCCCCCCCCCCCCCGATCCCGCTGAGGAAAAGGCGCGGAAACGTCTGGAAAAACGCCGGTTTAATACGATTCGGGATTGGGGAGGGGGGATGATTTTTGGGGGGCAATCCCGGGAATTTCGGGGGGTGGGGGAGGGGATCCCGGCCGGTCCGGCCGCACTGGGATGAGCCCCCCACGCCCCACGCGCCAGCGCGTGGGAAAACCCCGGATTTTGGGGGTTTTGGGGGTTTTTTTTGGGGGGGGGGGGAGCTCCAATGCCCCCCCTCCTCCCTCCCTCCCCACCCCAGGCCCGGTTTATCCCGGGAAAAGCCGAGCCCGGCGCTCCCGGTGGGAAGAGCGGTCGGAGCCGCCCACGGGGTTCGGGGCGCCGGGAGGGGCCCCGGGACTCGTCCGACAGGTCCGGCCGGGGCCCCGGGGCTCGGGCAGGGCGTGGGAAGGGCCCCACGGCCGCCGCCGGCCGCGTGTCCGGGCACACGGAGCGCCGGGAGCGCCGACGGGGACGGGGTCCGGCCGTACCTGGGGAACCACGAGGGTCCCGCTCCCTTCGTACCGTGGGGTGGCCTCGGGGTGTCCACGGGGCCGTGGGGTGGCCTTGGAGTGTCCACGAGGCCTTCGAGTGTCCACGAGGCTGTGGGGTGTCCATGGGGTGTCCACTGGGCCATGGGGCAGCCTTGGAGTGTCCACAGGGCCGTAGAGTGTCCATGGGGCCGTGGGATGTCCACAAGGCCATGGGGTGTCCACAGGACCGTGGGGTGGCCTTGAAGTGTCCATGGGGCTGTGGGGTGGCCTTGAAGTGTCCACGGAGCTGTGGGGTGTCCACGGGGTGTCCACAGGGCCTTGGAGTGTCCACAGGGCCTTCGAGTGTCCATAAGGCCGTGGGGTGTCCATGGGGTGTCCACAGGGCCTTGGAGCATCCACAGGACCGTGGGGTGGCCGTGGAGTGTCCACAGGGCCGTGGGGTGGCCTTGGAGTGTCCATGGGATGTCCATGGGGTGTCCATGGAGCTGTGGAATGACCTTGGGGTGTCCACGGGGTGTCCATGGAGCTGTGGAGTGACCTTGGGGTGTCCACGGGGTGTCCACAGGATGTCCCCAGACCATCCCCAGGCCACCCACGGCTCAATCCTGCCCCACCCACCAACCCCCGCAGCACCCAAGGAGCACCCCCAGACTGACCACAACCCCCCCCCCCAGCTGACCACAACCCCTCCCCCATCACACGGACGTGGTGCACTCGCGGGTCAGCGGCGCCGTGGCCGTCTCCCCTTTGGGGCAGGGCGCCGTCACCGCCGCCTTGTCCAGCGAGCTGGACGTGCGCAGCGGGACCCCCGCCCGGCCGGGCGGCCGCGGCCGCCGGCCCCTCCCGCAGCAGCAGAGCAGGCGCAGGAACTCGGCGCGCATGTCCTTGCTCCTCAGCGTGTAGATGACGGGGTTGGCCGCCGAGTTGAGCGTGGCGAAGGCGAAGAAATAATTGGCCTTGTAGAGCACCCGGCAGGCGCGGACGGGGCACGAGGCGTCCATGAGGAGGATGATGAAGGCGGGCAGCCAGCAGACGATGAAGGCTCCCAGCACGATGGTGACGGTCTTGAGCAAAGCCAAGGTCTGCGCCGAGGCGATCTCGGCGTGGCTGGAGCGGACGATGCAGTAGATGCGCGTGTAGAGCCCCACGATGGCCAGCAGGATGAGGGTGAAGATGGTGGTGACGAAGAGCACGTAACGCTTGGAGTAGAGCGGCAGCACCGTGGAGCAGTCGCCCAGGTCGCTGATGCAGTTCCAGCCCATGATGGGCAGGCTGCCCACGGCGGCCGCGATCACCCAGCAGGCGCCGATCAGCAGCACCATGCGGCAGTTCTTGTCGCTGCCGTACACCTTGACCTTGGTGATGGCCACGTGGCGCTCGATGGCGATGGCCAGCAGGCTGAACACCGAGGCGGCCAGCGTGGCGAACGCCGTGCCCTCCCGCACGAACCACTGCACCGGCGTCAGGCTGAAGGTGGTGCTGCCGGACAGCAGCGTGTTGACCATGAAGGCCGTGCCGGCCAAGAGGTCGGAGGCGGCCAAATTGCCGATGAAGATGTACATGGCCAAGTGCAGGCGCTTGTTGCGGCAGATGGACACCAGCACCAGCAGGTTCTCCAGGACGATGAAGCAGCAGAGGATGACGATGAGGACGGAGCCCACGGAGCGCGAGGGCGCGGAGGCGTCGCCGTCGCCCTTGGTGTAGTTGTAGTGCTCGCGGATCTTGTCGCGGTTGAAATATTCCTTGTAGATGCTCCCCATGGTGAGGCCGGGCCGGGCGCGCCGCCGAGGGTCAGCGCCGCCGGGACATGGCTCCGGCCAGAGACCTGCGGGGTGGACGAGAGGCAGGGTGGGAATGTGGGGATGGCCATGGGAGAACGGGGGGGGGGGGAAGCCTGAGGGGACACCGAAGTGGCAGGAGGGGACACAGGGTGGTTGGGGGACAGAAATCCCATCAGGAATGGCACTGGGAGAAAGGGGGGGATGCCTGAGGGGACACCGGGGTGGTTTCGGGGACAGAAATCCCATTGGGAATGGCACTGGGAGAACAGGAGGGACACCTGAGGGGACACTGGGGTGGCAGGAGGGGACACCGGGGTGGCTGGGGGACAGAAATCCCATTGGGAATGGCGCTGGGAGAACAGGGGGGACACTGAGAGGACACCGGGGTGGTTGGGGGACAGAAATCCCATTGGGAATGGCGCTGGGAGAAAGGGGGGACACTGAGAGGACACCGGGGTGGTTGGGGGTGACAGAGATCCCGTCGGGAGCACCCCGGGGGGCTGGGAAGGACGTGGCCGGTGAGGGACAGGGACACCGGGCGATGTCACCGCTGGGTCGGGGAGGGGTCCCCCCCGTGTCCCCCCGGTTGGGGGTGGCGTTCCCGGTGCCACCGGGTGTCCCCCCAGTCAGGGATGGGACTCCCAGTATCGTGTCCCCCATTCCCAGTTCAGGACGGGACTCCCAGTACTGGTCCCCCCCCCTCCCAGTTCAGGACGGGACTCTCGGTACCGTGTCCCCCCTCCCCAAATTCCGGGACGCTCCTTCACCCCCCCCCCCCCCCGCCCGGTTCCTCCCGGTGCGGGACCCCCGAGGGCTCCGGGGGTGGCACCCAGGGCGGGGTGAGGGGGGGGTGAAGGAGCCCCGGTGGTCGCTCCGTCCAGGAGCCCCCGCCAGGTCCCGGTGGCGTCCCGGAGCCGGCCCGGTACCGGTCTCAGTCCCGTCTCGGAGCCCCCGGAGCCGTCCCAGGGCGCTCCCGGAGCCCCCCGGTCCCGTCTCGGAGCTCCCCTCGTAGCCGTCCCGGTACCGGAGCTCCCCTGGTCCCGTCCCGGAGCCCCTGTTCCCGTCCCAGTCCCGTCCCGGAGCCCCCGGAGCGGTCGCGGAGCCCCCGGTGCGGTCCCGGAGCCCCCGGTGCTGTCCCGCCTCGCGCAGCCGCGCCCGGTGCCGGGACACCGCCCCTGGCTCCCGCCGCCCCCCGCGACCCCCTCAGGACCCCTCCGGACCCCCCCGGACCCTCGTACCGGTGCCGGTGAGAGCCGCCGGTCCCGGTCGGAACCGGCGCGGAGCATCCGCCGCTTCCCCTTCCCCTTCCCGCCCGCCCCCGCGGAGGCAGCGGGGGGGGAACGGGCGGGGCCGGGGGCGGCGAGACCCCCGGGACGGCCCCGGGATCCCAAACCGGGAACCCAAACCGGGAACCCAGACCGGGAACCCAGACCGGGATTCCAAACCGGGAACGGCCCCGGGATCCCAAACCGGGATCCCAAACCGGGACCCCAAACCGGGAACGGCCCCGGGATCCCAAACCGGGATCCCAGACCGGGAACGGCCCCGGGATCCCAAACCGGGATCCCAAACCGGGAACGGCCCCGGGATTCCAAACCGGGAACCCAGACCGGGAACGGCCCCGGGATCCCAAACCGGGATCCCAAACCGGGAACGGCCCCGGGATCCCAAACCGGGATCCCAGACCGGGAACGGCCCCGGGATCCCAAACCGGGATCCCAAACCGGGAACGGCCCCGGGATTCCAAACCGGGAACCCAGACCGGGATCCCAGACCGGGAACGGCCCTGGGATTCCAAACCGGGATCCTGCACCGGGACCGTGCCCTGGAATCCCAAACTGGATTCCCCACACAGGGATCCTGTCCCAGAAACCGGGATCCCGCACCGGGAACCGCACCAGGACTGGGAACCGCACCGGGACCGTGCCCCGAGATCCCGCACCGGGATCCTGCCCCAGGAGCCACAGCGGGACCCCAAACCGGGACCCCAAACCGGGACCCCAAACCGGGATCCAAACCGGGACCTCAAACCAGGATCACACCCCAGGATTCCTCACTCGGACCTGCCGGAACTGGGATTCCCAACTGGGAGCCCACACCGGGATCTGCCCCGGGAACCGCACCGGGTTCCTGAACTGGGACCCTCGGGGATCCCACCGGGACCCCAAACCGGGACCCCAGACTGGGATCCCGCACTGGGATCCTGAACTGGGACCCCTGGGGATCCCACCGGGACCCCAAACTGGGATCCCACACCGGGATCCTGAACTGGGACCCCCGGGGATCCCACCGGGACCCCAAACTGGGATCCCACACCGGGATCGCCCCTTGGGACCCCAGCCCGTGATCCCAGCCCGGATCCCACCCCAGAATCCCACCAGGATCCGCCCCCGGGTGGGGGAGGGGACCCGGGACCCCCCCAGCCCCGGTGGGGGGAGGGGCCGCGGGGGGGTCACCGGGGGCCGTTCGATCCCGAAATATCCCGGAGCAAATCGGATCAGGGCGGAGGCCGAGCTTAAAGCCGGGTTTAGCCGCGGGGGCGGCGGCCGCGACGGGAGCGGGGGGGCCCCCGGAACCCCCCCGAGACCCCCGAGACCCCCCCGAGCCCCCCGGAGCCCGGACACGCGTGGGGAGGGGGGGGTTGGACACGGGGACACGGCGGGGTCGCTGTCACCGAACCCCCCCCCCACCCCCGCACGGGACCCCCGGGATTTTGGGGACCGCCGAGAGCTCGAGGACCCCCCCCCCAAAAATTTGGGGACCCCCCAATGTGGGGACACGCGTGGGGGGACACGGCGGGGTCGCTGTCACCGACTCCCCCCCCCCCCCGCGCCGAGCATGGGACCCCCGCGACTTTGGGGACCCTCAAATCTTTTGGGGACCCCCAAACCCACCCCGAGAGGTGCCCGGGGGTCCCAAAAGTGCCCCCCAAGGACGCGACCCCCCCCCTCCCCAACAATTGGGATGCCCCCCCCCCCCGCCCGCCAGCTGCGAGCCAGATGTTGGCGTGGCCGAAACAGCTGGGCCGGGATGGCGACAATGGGGGGGGCGGGGGTGGCACCTGAACCCCCCCGCGGGGCCACCCCGATGTGTCCCCCTCCCACACACTTTTGGGGACACCCCCCCCAAAATCCTGGGAGCCCTCCCCGTGTCCCCCCCACCCTTGGGGACAGCACGGGGGGTCCCTTTCTGTGCCCCCCCCCCCCCGCGCTGGTGGCCCGGGGAGGGAGGGGACAGCGGGACAATGAGGGGGGGTCCCCAGGGGGTGGCACAGGGGGGTCGGGGGTCCGGGGGGGGGGGGATTTTGGGGTCTCACCGGTCCCGGGGCCGGTCCCGGCAGCGCTGAGCGCCCGTCCCGGTCCCAACATTGGGGGGGGGGGGGCGGGGCTGGTCCTGGGCCACCCCCCCGGCGAGGGGCGAGGCCACCGTGTCACCCCCCCCCCCCCATGGCTGAGACCCCCCAAAATGGGGAGGGGGACAACAAACCGCCCCCCCTTGTCCCCCTTTTGGAGTACCTGAGACCCCCAAAACGCGGCGGGGGGGGGGGATAAAACCCCGCCCCCCCCCGCCCCGGGGGGATTTTGGGGTGTTCAAATTTTGGTGATTTTTTTGTTGTTGTTGGGATTTTTCACGCCCGGAAAAATTTCCCGGATTTTCCACTCAGGAATTCGGGGCTGGGGGGGGGGGGGGAAGATCGGGGGGGTTGTGGGGAGGGGGGGGGGGTCTCATTCCCAACCCCCCCTCCCCCAAATATGGAGCGCGGGGAGGGGGCGGGGGGTCCGAGGGGCCGGGGAAGGGATTTAATTGGAACCAGGAGCGGGATTGGGATGGGATGGGCGGGATTTGGGGGCGGGGGGGGATGGGCGGGATGAGAGGGGGATGGGATGGGCCCCCCCCCCCCCCCAAATCCATGCGGAATTCCCGATCCCGCTCGGAGAGGGGATGGAAAAAAAGGGGGGAAAAGGGGAAAAAAAAGGAGAAGAAGGGGAAAAGAATTCCCAGATTTCCATGCCGGCCCCTCCATTCCCATCCCAGCCCCCCACCAGCGCCGGGATCCCACCGGGAATTCCGCCCCCGGGAACCCCCCTCCCCGACAGGGAAACGGGACTGGGAGGTGAAACTGGGACTGGGAACGGGAATGGGCACTGGGAAGGGAAACTGGGAAGGGACTGGGAAGGGACTGGGAAGGGACTGGGAAGGGACAGTGGCACTGGGATGGGAAACTGGTAGTGGGAAGGGAAACTGGGAAGGGACACGGACACTGGGAAGTGGCAATGGCACTGGGAAGGGAAACTGGGAATGGACAGGGACACTGGGAAGTGGACACTGGGACAGGGACACTGGGAAAGGCACTGGGACTGGGACTGGTAGTGGGAAGGGAAACTGGGAATGGACAGGGACACCGGGAAGGGGTACTGGGAATGGACACTGGTGGTGGGAAGGGAAACTGGGAAGGGACGGGGACACCGGGAAGGGAAACTGGGAATGGGACTGGCACTGGGAAGGGACGGGGACACTGGGAAGGGCACTGGGAAGGGCACTGGGAAGGGAAACTGGGAAGGGACAGGGACACTGGGACAGGGACACTGGGAAGGGCACTGGGAATGGGAAGGGCACTGGGAAGGGAAACTGGAAAGGGACGGGGACACTGGAAAGGGCACTGGGAATGGGACTGGTAGTGGGAAAGGAAACTGGGAAGGGACGAGGACACTGGGAAGGGACAGTTGGATGGAGGGGCTATTGGGGGGTCACTGGGGAGGGGGCGACATTGGGGTGGGATATTGGGGGGCACTGGGGTGGGACATTGGGGTGGGGGGCACTGGGGTGGGGTTAACGGGGGGCACTGGGGTGGGATATTGGGGTGGGGGGCACCGAGGGGGGGCACAAAGGGGAGGGGTCCCGGGGGTGCCGCCCCCTCCCCTTCCTCCCCTTTTCCCGCCATTCCGCCCCGCCGGAACTGACGCCGCGCGCGCGTGGGGGGGGGGGTGTGACGTCACCGCGCCTCCTCGCCCCGCCGCGCGCTTTCCCGCCATGATCCGCGCGGGGGCGGCCGCTGCCGCCCTGAGGGCCTGGAGCAGGGGCCGGGGCTGGGCCGCGGTGAGAGCGGGCGGGGAACGGCACCGGGAACGGGGCTGGGCCGAGGGGAGAACGGGAACGGCACCGGGAACGGGGCCGAGGGGAGAACGGGAACGGCACCGGGAACAGGGCCGAGGGGAGAACGGGAACGGCACCGGCACCGGGGCTGGGCCGAGGGGAGAACGGGAGCGGCACCGGCACCGGCACCGGGGCTGGGCCGAGGGGAGAACGGGAGCGGCACCGGGAACGGGAACGGGGCTGGGACCGTGAGGGCGCGGAAGGGGCGGGGCCATTGCTGAGGGGCGGGGCGGTACCAAGTGTGAGCTCGGCGTGGGGGGGTGTCGGGGGTCCCGGAACGGACCCAACACTGGGGCTGGGGGGCGGGCGGGGGTCGTTTCCCCCCCCCTTCCTCAGGCCGTGGTTTGATCGCTCCCGCCCGCCATTGCTCCCCTCACGCAGCTCTCGACGGCGCCCCCGGCCCCGCCCGCGGCCCCCGAGCCCCGCAGGGGTGAGTGCGGGGGGCTGGGGACATCCTGAATCATCCTGGGGACAGCAGGGCTGGGGGTGCCTGGTTTGGGGTGTCCGGGGACACCCTGGGGACGGTGGGGACAGGGCCACCGCGGGGTTGGGGACACCCTGGCCACGTCAGGGACCATCCTGGGGGCGTTGTGGATCACCCTAGAGACACCTAGAGTGCTGGGTGTCTCTGGTTTGAGGTGTCTGGGGACATCAGGGACCATTCTGGGGACATCAGGGACCATTCTGGGGACATCAGAGACCGCCCTGGGGACATCAGGGACCACCCTGGGGACATCAGGCCTGGCTGTCCCTGCTCTGGGGGGGTGCCAGGCCCCCCCTCGCAGCGTTCCCAGGCAGAGCTGTCACCATCCCTGCTGTCCCCACGTGTCCCCTTCCCCACAGAGAAGCCACCAGCGCCGGCCCTGCCGCTGTCCCCGGTGCTCCGGAGCTGCAGCGTCCCTGTCCCCTCCCACCTGTCCCCTGTCCAGGCCTGGGTGGAGTCCCTGCGTCACCCCGAGGACACTTTGCGGGGTCTCACCGACCTTCACCCCGATGTCTTCGCTGTCACTCCCAGGTCAGGGGTCTGGGGGCGGCCCTGGGGACTTGGGAGGGTGGCCGAGTGACCCCTGAGTGACCTGAGTGTCCCTTGTCCCCCTCCCCACCAGGCTGGACATCCTGCACACGGTGGCCACATGGCAGAGGAACTACAAGAGGATCGTGAGTGTGGGGAGGGGGCTTGAGGGGCAAAAAGGGGCGGGGGGGGGAAGGGGATTTGGGGGCAAGAAGAGGGATTTGAGGGCAAGAAGGGGATTTGGGGTGGCAGGAGGAGGTTTAAGGGGGTAGGGGAGGGATTTGAGGGGCAAAAATGGGGATTTGGCGGCTAAAAGGGGGGGTTGGGGGCAAAAAGGGGGATTTGGGGTGGCAGGAGGGAGTTTAAAGGGGCGGGGGAGGGATTTGAGGGGCAAAAAAGGGGATTTGGGGTGGCAGGAGGGGGTTTAAGGGGGCAGGGGAGGGATTTGAGGAGCAAAAAGGGGGACTTGGGGGCAAAAAAGGGGGGGAAAAGGGGGATTTGGGGGCAAAAAGGGGTATTTGGGGTGGCAGGAGAGAGTTTAAGGGGTCAGGGGAGGGATTTGAGGGGCAAAAAGGGGGACTTGGGGGCAAAAAGGGGGGTTTGGGGGCAAAAAGGGGGATTTGGGGTGGCAAGAGGGGGTTTAAGGGGGTGGGGGAGCTTTAGAGGGATCCCAAAAAGGCCTGGGGAGGGTCCCAAGAAGATTTGGGGGGGTCCCAAGAAGATTTGGGGGGGTCCCAAGAAGGGTTTGGGAGGATCCCGAGAAGGGCCTGGGGGTCCCGAGGAGAATCCGAAGAAGGATCTGGGGTTCCCAGGAAGATCTGGGGGGATCCCGAGAAGGGTCTGGGGGTCCCGAGGAGCTTTGAGGGGGGATCCCAAGAAGGCTTTGGGGGCATCCCAAAAAAGGGAATCCCGAGCAGCAACCACCCCCCCCCCCCGTCCCGCTGCTGTGCGGGCTCAGGGCTGACCCGTGCCCCCCTTTGTGTGCCCTGCCTGTGCCCCAGAGCCACGCCAGCGTCAGGAGCCGCGCTGAGGTGCGCGGCGGGGGCCGCAAGCCCTGGCGCCAGAAGGGCTCCGGCCGTGCCCGGCACGGCTCCATCCGCTCGCCGCTGTGGCGCGGGGGTGAGTGCCCGGCACGGGCGGGGGGGGGGGACACCCCAAAAACGGCTCCTGCGGGGGTTGTCACCAGCCTGGGGACGTCACCGCGGTGGCTTCTGGCAGGTGGCATCGCCCACGGGCCCCGCGGTCCCACCAGCTACTTCTACATGGTGCCCATGAGGGTGAGGGTGGTGGCACTGAAGGTGGCGCTGACCGTGAAGCTGATGCAGGTACGGGGGTGTCCCCGGCGGGGTTTGGGGATGCTCGGGGGGTTGGGGATGGGGTGACGGTGTCCCCCGGTCCCTGCAGGATGACCTGCACGTGGTGGACACGCTGGAGGTGCCCACGAGTGACCCCCGGTACCTGCTGGAGCTGGCGAGGGTCCGGCGCTGGGGACAGTCCGTGCTCATGGTGGACGTGTGAGAGAGGGGACCTGGAGGGGGCTTGGGGACAGCAGGGACAAGCTGGGGTGGCAGGGACTGTGGGGACGGGGTGTCCGTGGGGTTGGGGACATCAAGAAGCATCCTGGGGACATCACGGATGGAGCACCACGAACTTGGGGACCTCCGGGCTGGCTGTCCCTGCTTTGGGGACACCTCGGGGACACTTTGGGGACACCTCAGGGACACTTTGGGGACACCTCGAGGACATTTTGTGGATGCTCCAATCCCCTTTTTCCCCCAGGAATGAGTTCCCGGACAACATCAGCGCCGCGGCCGAGGGCCTCAAATCCGTCACGCTCATCCCAGCCCTGGGTGAGACCCGAGCCCCGTGGGGACACTTTGGGGACACCCGAGATGTTTTGGGGTGGGGTATCCGTGGGGACAGTCTGGGAATGGTGGGGAAGGGCTGGGGACGGCAGGGACAAAGGGGATGAGGTGTCCATGGGGCTGGGGACACCCTGGGGACACTTTGGGGACAGCAAGAAAGGGCTGGGGCCAGTCTGGAGATGGCCTGGGCACAGCGGGGACGATCTGGGGTGGCAGGGACAGTGGGGAGGGCGTTGTCCGTGGGGCTGGGGGCACTCAGGGGACAGCAGGGAGGGACTGGCCGTGTCCCCTGATGTCCCCAAGCTGTCCCCTCAGGGCTCAACGTGCACAGCCTGCTGAAGCACCGGACGCTGGTGCTGACCCTGGGCGCCGTCACCTTCCTGGAGCAGCGGCTGCTGTGGCACGACCGGCGCTTCTCGGCCCTCTATCCCTTCTCGCTGCCCTACAGGGACCTCCCGCAGCCCCCCCGGGCCGGCTGAGACCCCCCCAGGTGCCATCGGGACCCCCATTTGGGATAGGGACCCCCCGTTTGGGGTTTGACACCCTCCCAGTGGGGCAGGATGCGGCCCCGGTCCCATGGGGAAGGGGTTTAGGGTCGCTGTGGTCCTTGGGGTGGTGTCCCCTCTCTGTGCCCTACAGGGACCTCCTGGAGCCCCCCCGGGCCAGCTGAGACCCCCCCCCAGTTTGGGATTTGACCCCCCCCAATTTGGGATTTGACGCCTCTGTTTGGGATCCACCCCTTCCCGGGGCAGGATCTGGCCCCGATCCCATCAGGAAGGGGTTTGGGGTTGTCGGGCACTGCTGTGGCATTAAAGGGACTTTTTTCATTGCCCTTGTTTTTATTTTGGGTGGGGGGAGGGAGAAATTTGGGGTTTTTCCAGCTCTTTTTGGGGCTGCCTCATATCCCAATCCCTTTGGGATCCCCCTCCCTAAAATCCCGACCCCTTTTCCAGCCCCCTCCCCAAAATCCCAACCCCATTTGGAGCCCTCCCCCTTAATTCCAGCCCCCTCCCCAAAATCCCGACCCTATCTGGAGCGGGTGGCCGGGAATTTTGGGGTCACACAGGGATTTTGGTGTCCCCTCCCCTGCAAATGTCCCCATCCCCGGCCCCTTCTCAGGAAGAGGGGAGCCGGAAAAGGAAGAAATTTGGGAATAACAAAGGGAGAAAAAAAAAAAAAAAGAGGAAGTTTGGGAGTGACCTCGGCCAGATCCCAAATCCTTCAGGATTTTTTGCTGTGGGGGGAACTGGGGAGCCCCCCCCTCATTCCCAAGGGGAAATCTGGGAATGCCGGGACCCCCTAGGGTGGGGCGTGGAGGTTCAGGGGGGATTTCGGGGATCCCGAGGGGGATTTTGGGGATCTAAAGAGGAATTTTGGGGATCCTGAGGGGATTTTGGGGATCCTAAGGGAATTTTTGGGGTGCCAACCAGGAGCAACTGTTTTTTTGGGGGAATATCCCGGGAAAAATTTGGGGATTGGGCGCCTTGGGGGGTGCTGGGATCCAACTGGGGGGGAACTGGGACACCCCCCCCTCCCCATGGGGGTTTTTTTTGGGGTCTCCCGGCCATGTCCATCGCGCTGCTTTTGGGGAGGATTTTCCCACTTTCTCCCGGTTTTTCCGGGAATCGCTCCGGAGGGAAAATCACGGGGCGGGTCCGGAGCCGCTTCCTGACACGGCCGGGAGGGGACAGGGCTGGGGACGGGCCCCAAATGGGGCTGGGGGGACACCCCAGGGGACAGCCCAGGACAGGAGGGGACAGGGGACAGCCCAGGACAGGAGGGGACGGGCCCCAAGTGGTGCTGGGGGGACAGGCCAGGGGACACCCCAGGACAGGAGGGGACACAGCGGGGGCCAGGGAGTGGCCGGAGCTGCGGGAGGTGACAGCGGCACGAGGGGACGCTGGCGCCGGGCCACGTCCTGCTGACTCAGCAGGCGCCGTCCCCCTTGTCCCCGTGCCTCCTGTCCCCGTGTCCCCAACGTCCTTGTCCCCCCTCCCGCAGCGCCGCGGCCCCCAAACCCCGACCGAGGCCGAGGGAGGCTCCCGGGATCGCGGACATTCCATCCCGGGGGACAAGGACAAGGACAGCGCGCCCCGGGAGCGGCGGTGGCACTGCGGCCGTGGGGAGGGGACCGTCACCTCCACAGGGGGATGTGACACCCACGGGGCACAGAAGCGAAACCGCGTGGCTGTGACAATCGTCACGGGACTTCCCTCTGGGGGTGACAAGAGGGGGGGTGACAAGAGGGAGGGTGACAAGGCCGGGTGTCACCAGCAGAGCCCCCGGGGAAAGGAAAACGCCGGGAGAGGGCAGTGGGGACACTGTGGGGACATCGGGGACCATCCTGGGGACATCAGGGATCATCCTGGGGCTGGAACCACCCCGGGGACATCAGGAACCGCCCCGGGGACATCAGGGACGTTCCCACGGTTCCAGGGGTGACAAAAACCCCCCGGAGTGTCAAAAAGCGACACAATAAGAGGAAGTGGCAGCCGCGGTGGCACCAGCACCCAATGGTGGCCCCTGGAGCCACCCCCCTCCCCCCCCCCCGTCGGGTGACGGGCAAGCGACAGCCCCGTGGCGAGCGGGGGTGGCAAATCAGGGCCTGGGGGGGCTTAAAGATGACCCTCGACCCCCCCCCCACCCCGTTTGGGGGCACCCCCAGGGTGACCACGGCGACACGTGGGGACAAGGGGGACGTGGCAGAGGGACAGAGGGACACCAAAACTGCCCCGGGGTGGGCCGGGGGGGCAGGGAAATTGCCCCGGGGTGGGGCAGGAGGGGCCGGAGTCCGCCCCGGGAGGCCCCTCCAGCCCCGCAGCCGCCGTTACCGGGGGGTCCCGGCGCGAAGTTCCCGAGGCCCCGGAAATTCCCCGGTGGGGCGGGACGGGCTCGGTTATAAAAGGCAGCGCCCCGAGCGGAGAGACACGCGGAGTGACCGGGAGACGGACCGGAGCGAGGGAGTGACCGGAGCGGGGGAGTGACCGGAGCGGGGGAACGGAGGGTGCGGTGCTCGCCCAGAGACCCCCACCCGGCCCGGAGACTCCGACCGAGCGCAGCCGGAAGAGCCCCAAGGGACCCAACCGGACAACCCGAACCGACCCTTCCCGGAGAGTCCGACAGGACCTTTCCCGGTGCTCCCGGAGATCCCGAACCGATCCATCCCGGAGAGCCCGAACCGACCCTTCCCGGTGCTCCCGGAGAGCCCGGACCGATCCATCCCGGAGAGCCCGGACCGATCCATCCCGGAGGGCCCGAACCGACCCTTCCCGGTGCTCCCGGAGAGCCCGGACCGATCCATCCCGGGAAGCGCGACCGGACCCTTCCCGGTGCTCCCGGAGAGCCCAAACCGACCCATCCCGGGAAGCGCGACCGGACCTTTCCCGGTACTCCCGGAACGCCTGCACCGACCCATTCCGGGGTCCGGAGCCGAACCGGATCCACCCCAGAGACCCTGAACCCACCGAGCCCCACCGGAGCCTCCCCGGTGTCCCCGGCGCACCCCGGCGCTCCCGGAGCCGCTGTCCCCCCCGGGATGATGCTCCCCGCGCTGCTGCCGCTGGCCCTGGGCACCCTGGGTGTCATCGCAGGTGAGGAGGGGACCCCGGGGGTGGCACCGAGCGGGGGGTGGCGGGGGGTGGCGGGGACCTGGCGACCCCCGGGGGTGTCCCCGCGTGTCCCCATCCCCCGCGGTGCCACCGCGCCCGGTGTGGGGGGGTTTGAGGGACAGGATGTGGCTACCGGAGCTGCCCCAGCCCCCCCTCCCCGGCCCCTGTCGCTGCCCCCGCCGCGGCATCGAGCGGGGAATGTTTGTTTATCCTTGCGAAATCCATGAAAAACGGGGGAATTCTGCCTCCCTCCCTTCCTGGCGCGGGCATTCCGGGAAGGGGCAGGACGGTTCCGCTAAAGGAGGTTCGGAAGTCGGGAAATCCCCCCGACCTGGGGTGGGGACTCGGCCCGAGGGGGCTTCCACGGGCCCGCGGGGGCTTCTGCCGAACTCTTGGGGGCTTCCTCAACACTTCGGGGCTTTTCCTCTGCGTCCTGGGGCGTGTTCCCTACATTTCTGGGGGCTTCCCACTCACCCTGGGGGGCCTTCCTCTGCATTTTGGGGTGTTCCCACACAACCTTGAAGGGTTTCCTCCTCACTTTTGGGGGGCTTCCTCAACATTTTGGGGTTTTTTCTCCGCATCCTGGGAGGCTTCAGCCGAATTTTGGGGGCTTCCTCGGCACCTCGGTGCCGTCGGCTGTGGATGTTTTGCTGGGAAAGCACCGGAATTCAGGGATGGGGATGAGCCTGGGGGTCCCCTCGGCCTTCCCCACAACTTTCTGACAATGGGGCCAACCTGGGGGCTTCCCACCGATGGCGATGGGTTTCCTCCGGAATTCCAACCCCCTGGAATTCTCCCGGCAGGACAACTGGAGGCCTCGGTGGAGCTCTGGACCGAGCCGGCCGTGCTGGTGGTGGAACAGGGCGGCTCCATCCAGGTGAAGCTGCGGGCGAGGTGCGGCGGCTCCGACCCCTCCAAATCCGGAATTCCCGACATCGAGACCTACATGCAGAAGGAGGTGGTGTCCACAAAACCGGGAGAGAAGGTGCTGAGGCTGGTCAAGGTCACCGAGTGGAATTCCACCAGTTTCATCTTCCACACCTGCCCCAACAGCAAGAGGGTGGTGAAGCCGATCCCGGTCATCGTCTACAGTAAGACTGGGAATTCCTGGCCGGGAAAACTCCATTTTATAGGGATTTTATTGGGATTTTATTGGAATTTTATGCTGATCTCAAGCTGATTTTACAGGGGTTTTACAATGATTTTATAGGGATTTTATACTGATTTTGTAGGGATTTTATAGGGATTTTACAATGATTTTATAGGGATTTTATACTGATTTTATAGGGATTTTATGGGGATTTTATAGGGATTTTACAATGATTTTATAGGGATTTTATACTGATTTTATAGGGATTTTATGGGGATTTTACTGGGATTTTTCACCACAACCCCCCCCCGAGCTGCCCCACCCCCCCAGCCCTGATCCCACCCCTCCAGATCTCTCCATGTGTCCCCCCAGGTATCCCAGCTCCCATAATGACCCCTTCCCGCCCGGACACGTGGGATCTGTCGTGTTCCGTGTCCGGCACCGCGCCCCTGGGGAACGTCACCGTGACCCTGCGGAGCGCCAGCGCCGTCCTGGCCTCCGGAACCTTCCAGGGGCCCGGCTGGATGCAGCCGGACACCGTCCACCTGAGCCACCAGCTGCCCGTCCGGGTGGAGGACGACGGCAAAAACGTCACCTGCGAGGCGCTGCTGGACGTGTCCCCGCACGGGGACCCCGTCAGAGTCGCCTCCGAGCCGCTCGTGTTGAACCTGACCGGTGAGCCGGTGTTTTCCTGCTCTTTTCCCACTGTTTTCCCTGTTTTCCTGATGTTTTCCCCCGTTTTCCCGCCCCTGGCTCACCGCCCTGTCCCCTCCCCGTGCCAGCGCTGCCCGAGGGTCCCCACCTGTCCTCGCCCCAGCAGCCGGCGCTGGGGATGCCCTTCAATGTCACCTGCGCCGTCCGCCCCGACATCCTCGCGGCCGATTTCGCCATCACGGCCGACAACCGGACCTTCCCGGCCACCCTCGGTCAGCGCGGCCACCAGGCCACCGCCGTGGTCACCCTCAACCGGACGGGCAGCGCGCAGCTGGTTTGCACCGTTCGCGTGGACGGCGTGGAGAGGCAGACAGACACCACCGTGCAAGTCTACCGTGAGTGACCGCAGAGTGACCGCGGAGTGACCACAGAGTGACCGCAGAGTGACCGTGCCCCGTTGTGGCCTTACCAACCCCGCTGTCCCCACAGATGTCCCCGAGCCGCTGCTGAACGTCACCAGCACCACTCCGGCCGCGGGCACGGTGGTCAGCGGGTGCTGCATGCTGCCGCCGGACGCCAACAAGGACATCCAGCTGCGGGTGCTGGCCGGCGGCCACCTCCCCCAGGACTGGGGACGGCCCCCGATGGCCTTCAGGGTGAACGTGAGCGAGGCGGACGCGGAGCTGGGGCTGGAGCTGAGCTGCGAGGCCAAGCTGCTGGACGTGGTCAAGAGGACGTCGGTCCAGATCGTTGTCCACAGTGAGTTCCGTGTCCTTATCCCGGATTTTCCGTGTCCTTATCCCGCTTTTTCCTCATCCTTATCCCGCCTTTTCTTCGCCGCTATCCTGGTTTTTCCTTGCCGTTATCCCGGTTTTGCCTCGTCCTCATCCCGGTTTTTCCCACAGCCAAACCACGGCTGGACAGCAAGGGTTGCCCCGGGCAGCAGAACTGGACAGAGGGCCAGGAAGGGACCCTGAACTGCACAGCGAAGGGAAAACCCAAGCCAGAGGTGAAATGTTCCAAGGACGGGAATTCCATCACCGCCGGCATTCCGTATCCCGCTGACCGCGCCCAGGCCGGCACCTACCGCTGCCGGGCCACCAACGCGCTGGGGACGGCCGAGCGCGACGTCACCGTCTGGGTCCAGTGTGGGTGACCAGCCCTGGGGCTCTGGGGTGGGCTCAGGGCTGTCCTGGGGGTCTCGGGGGTCCCTGGGGACACTGACCCCTGACCCCCCCACCCCATTTTTCCCACAGATGACGACCCCGTCCCGCTGCTCCCGGTGCTCCTGGGGGTGCTGCTGCCGGTGCTCGCCCTCCTCGGCCTGGGCGGGCTCTACCTCCTCCACCACCACCACACCAAAATCGGGGAATACTGGCTCTGGAAGCGGCAGCCAGTGGTGGACAGGAGGCTCCTGCAGCCACTGGGCAGCTCCAAGGCTGCCGCTACCCACAACGGATCCGCTCCGGAGGCCCCATAGCCGGACACGGGGCAGCGGAGGGGCTGGCGAGCGTCCGGCACGGCCAGCACGGCCACCGGCTCCTTCCCGAGGGGACAATGGCACCGCGGACTGGCCACAGCCGCTGGGGTGGACGCTACTGGGAGGTGGCGGCGCCCGGACTGGGATGGACTGGGCCGGCACTGGGAAGCCGGGATGGTGAGATCCCGCCAGGATCGCTCCAGGCTTTGTCCCTCGAGCTGATTTTGGGGTGGCCGTGGTGGCACCGGGGGTTTGGGTGCTCCGGGGTTGAATCCCGGGATTTCGGTGCTGGCGAGAGGACGAGGAGCCGGAGTGAGGGGACAGAGAGAGGCTGGACAAGGGTGACACGTGCCACCAATAAACGCTGCAGGTGACACCCATTGGGAATGGGCCACTGGAATTCCGGGACCGGCACTGGGCTGGGGGTGACCGGGCTGTCCCCTGTCCCTCATCCCGTGTCCTGGGCCAGGGGCAGACCCAGGGGCAGCATCCCAGGGGAGCGTCCCCAGATTGTCCCGAGGGTCCCCAGATCATCCCAACGCACCTGGGGACATCCCGAGGGTCCCCAGACCATCCCGAGGGTCCTCAGATCATCCCGACCCACCTGGGGACATCCCGAGGGTCCCCAGATCGTCCCCCCCGCTCCCCGACCCGCCTGGGGACATTCCCGGTGGCCCAGCCCTCGCCACCCGCGCCCCCCCCGCCGCTCCAGGTGGTCCCGTCTGTCGCTGTCGCTTCTCCCCCGCGCGCCCCGGAGCCGCCCACGCGGGGAGGGGTTTGGGGGGGGGTTCGGGGAGGGCTCGGGGAGGGGTTTTTTTTTTTGGGGGGGGTTCGTGAAGCTCCGAGCACCGGGCGGGGGTGGGGGGGATTGGGGGGGGGGGTCGGCGTGGGCGGGGGGAGGAGCGGCCCCGCGGGAGCGGCGGCGCGCGCGGCAGCGGAGGAGCTGCCTTCGGCCTCGGCCGCCTCTTCCTCCTCTTCCCCATCCTCCTCCTCCTCCGCTTCATCCCCATCCTCCTCTTCTCCCTTCCCCATCCTCCTCCTCTTCCCCACGTCCTCCTCCTCCTCCGCTTCATCCCCCTCCCCATCCTCCTCCTCTTCTTCCTCCCCTCCCTCCTCGTCTCCATCCCCCCTCCTCATCCTCCTCTTCCTCCCCCTTTCCCCCCCTCCCTCCTCGCCGTCTCCATCCTCCTCCGCTCCATCCCCATCCCCACCCTCCTCTTCCTCCCTCCCTCCTTCGCTCCATCCTCCTCCTCCTCTTCCTCCTCCTCCTCCTCCTCCTCCTCCCCCGATGGGACCCCCCGGCCCCGCCACGCGGCTTTTGCCCCCCCTCGTTCTGGCGCTCGCAGGTAAAAGGGGAGGGGGCTCCAGGGGGTTCTTTTTTTTTGGCGGGGGGTCGTCGAGGGTTTTTTTTGGGGGTGGGCGGGGGGGTCCCTCCAGAATGGAGAGGGGGCGTCTCTGAGGATCCCAGAAAACAGCGACCGTTAATTGAGGGAGACCCCTGGAGATCCCAAAATCAGCAGGGACCCCCTTAATGGGGGGGGGGGGGCAGGGCACGCGACTCTGGGGACCCCAGGGATGGGGGTGGCGGGGGCGGTGGGAAGGGGGGACCTGCAGAGACACCCCCCCCCCCCCCCAAAACATCAGCGACCCTTCAGTGTTTGAGGAGGGGGCACACGGGGACCCCCAACCCAACACCGGGACCCTTAAAAGCGGGGGGGGGGTCACACGCAGGGACCCCCCAAGACCCCAAAATCACAGCGACCTTTCCGACTGGGGGGGCTGGGGACACACAGGGACCCCTCAGGAACCCCCAACCCGATATGGGCACCCCAAATACTGGGGGGATCACACACAGAGACCCCCAGGACCCCAAAACTGCGGGGACCTTTAGGACCGGGGGGGGGGGGGGGTTGGGGGCACACGGGGGGACCCCGGCAGTGTTGGGGGGGTCTCAGCCCAGGCCCACCGGGGTCCCCCCCCCAGCCGGAATCGGGGGGGTGCCGGTGCCCAGCCGGGGGGGCTGCCCGTGGTGGGGGTCTCGCAGGGGTCGCCCGGGGCACCTTCACCGTGGTGGCCTGGCCGCGGGTGGCCGTGGTGGCCTTCGGGGGCTCGGTGGCCATCAACTGCAGCCGCAGCGCCTGCCCGGGGGGCAACGCCACGCTGGGGCTCGAGACCCCCCTGCCCGCCGCCCCCGGGGCCGGGGGGCTCCGCTGGCAAAGCTTCCGCCTCCAAAACGTGTCCCAGTGGAACCCCGGGCCCGTCACCTGCTCCGGCCGCTGCGGCGACACCGAAGCCAACGCCAGCGCCGGCGTCCTGGTCTACCGTGAGTGCCGGGGACACCGGGGGACACCGGGGGGCACCGGGGGGCACCGGGGGGCACCGAGGGGCATCGGGGGGACACCGGGGGGCACCGGGGGGGCACCGCGGTGGCACCGGGGGGACACCGAGGGGACACCGAGGGGACACCGGGAGGGCACCGAGGGACACCGAGGGGACACCGAGGCGCACCGGGGGGACACCGAGGGGCACCGGGGGGACACCGCGGTGGCACCCGCCTCGTTCGCAGAGCTGCCGGAGCGGGTGGCGCTGGAGCCGGTGCCGGCGGCGGCGGTCGGGGACAGCCGGAACCTGACGTGCCACGTGCTGGAGGTGGCCCCGCTGAGGAACCTGACGGTGACGCTGCGGCGCGGCGCCGAAACGCTGCGGACCGAGAGGTTCGGTGACACCGAGGGCAGCGCCAGCGTGGCCGTGAGTCACCTGCTGACCGTCACCCGCGGCGACCACGGGCAGGATGTCACCTGCCACGCCGAGCTGTCGCTGCGGCCGCACGGGCCCCTCTTCGCCCGTGCCGCTGTCCCCGTCACGCTGTCGGTGTTCGGTGAGTGGCCGCGGGGACGGCAGCGTCGCGGTGTCCTCGTCCCCATCCGCGGTGGCCTCTCTGTCACCCTCCCGGTGGCGCCGGGGCCCCACGGGCATCGCGGTCCTGGTGAGGGTCTGGCCTTTGGGATGCTGTGCCTGGCTCCAGGGACGTGTCACGGTCCCGGTGACAGCGCTGGCCTGGTGTCCCCACCGGGGCCTGGGGACGGCCCCTCCCGGTGACACCGGGCTGTCCTCGCAGCTCTCCCGGAGCCCCCTCAGCTCCAGGCCCCCGCCATTCTCGAGGCCGGCACCGCCGGCACCGCCAGCTGCCGGATCGCCGGCGCCTTCCCGGCCGGCGACATCCGCGTCACCGCCGCCCTGGACCAGGAGCCGCTGAACGTCACCGTGGCGGTGGCCGGGGACACGGTGACAGCCACCGCCACGCTGTCGCCGCTCACGCCGGGCCCTCGGGAGCTGAGCTGCACGGCCGCGGTGGCCGCGGTGGCACGGACGGCGCGGAGGCAGCTCCACGTCTACCGTAAGGCACCGGGGCGGGCGTGGCGGGGGGACCGCGGGGTCCCCAAATCCGCTCGGCTCCATGGAACCTTCCCGCAGGATTCCCGGCGCCCGCCCTGGAGCTCAGCCCGGCCTCGGCGCCGGCGGGCAGCGAGGTGACGGTGACGTGCCACGCCGGTGCCACCGAGCCAGCCACGGTCCGGCTGCAGCTCCGCGATGCCGACGGCGGCGTCCTGGCCGAGGGGCCGCAGCCCCGGCTGGACCTCAGGGTGGTGGCCCGGCGCGACGACGACGGTCGCGAATTCCGGTGCCGGGCCAGCCTGGCCGTCGGTGACACCGTGGTGACAAAGGACACGGACGCGCGGCTCGCGGTGCTCTGTGAGTGTCGCGCCATCCCGGCACCGGGCCGTGTCCCCTGCCGGTGCCACCGTGTCCTCAGCGCCGCCCCCCGCCCGCCTGCGCCGCGCCGCCGCTCCCGGCATTCCCAACCTCCCTTTTCTTTCCCAGATCTTCCCGAAATCCCGGCCAGCGGCTGCCCCGGCAACCGCACGTGGGTGCGGGGCACGCGGGAAGCGCTGTCCTGCCGCGCCACCGGCAACCCCGCGCCCACCGTGGTGTGCGGCCGCCACGGTGTCGCCGTGGCCACCGGCGAGCCCGAGCCGGTCACCCGCGCCCGCGCCGGCACCTACGTGTGCAACGCCACCAACGCGCTGGGGACGCGCAGCCGGCGCGTCACCGTCCGCGTGGAGTGTGAGTGGCACCGGGGACGGCACCGGGATGCCGGCGGGGCCCCTCGGTGGCCGCGGCGGTGACCGGGTCCTCTCTGTGTCCCCTCCTCAAGATGAGCCCACGCTGTCCGAGTCGGGGTGTCCGGCCCGCCGGGTGTGGGTGGAGGGACAGCGGCGGGAGCTGGAATGTCGCGCCGACGGGGACCCCCCGCCCAGCACGCGCTGTGCCCGTGACGGCGGCACCCAGCACGGCGCGGTCACCCACGGCCGGGGCGGCCGCGTGGTCACTCGGGCCGATGGCGGCCGCTACGTGTGCAGGGCCACCAACCGGCACGGGGTGGCCGTGCGGAGCGTCGTTGTCACCGTGGAGTGTGAGTGGCGGGAGGGGACACCGGGGTGGCACCGGGGTGCGGCAGCGACCGGGGTCTGGGGGTGCTGGGGATGGGGCGGGGATGGGGCGGAATCCCCCCGGGCGGGGCCCGGCCCCAGAGGTGCCGGGGGGGACGCGGGGGGCTCCCGGTTGATCTCGGAGGTCACCCGGGACCATCACCCCCCTTCCCCGCCGCTCCCAGACCAGCCGAGCATCGGCGAGCGCGGCTGCCCCGAGCGGCGGCTGTGGCTGGAGGGGACCCCGGCCGAGCTGAGCTGCGCCGCCACCGGGAACCCCCCGCCCCGCGTCACCTGCGCCAAGCTGGGCGACAGCCGCGACATCGCCACGGCCACCCCCAACGCCACCCGCGCCGAGCTGGGCGACAGCCAGGACCCCTCCCAGGCCACCGCCAATGTCACCCGGGCCCACGCGGGCACCTACCAGTGCCGGGCCACCAACGCGCACGGCTCCGCCGTCCGCAACGTCACGGTCGCCGTCGAGTGTGAGTGCGGGGAGCGATCTTTGGGGGGGGAAAAGGGGGGCCTTGGGGTTAATTTTAAGCCCCGGCCGCTGTCCCCCTGGCGCAGACGGCCCCGCCGCTGTCACCGTGCGCGTTCTGCCCTCCGCCAACATCACCCGCGGCAGCGGCTTCACCGTGGACTGCGGCGCCGAGGCGGTGCCGGCGCCCACCTACAGCTGGGCGCTGCCCCCCGCCCCCAACCTGCGCCTGGCCGCCGACAACCGCTCGGTCACCGTCACCAGGGCCACCACGGCCAACCGGGGCCTCTACACCTGCACGGCGAGCAACCGGCACGGCCGGCGAGCCGGGAGCGTCGTGGTGCGGGTGGACGGTGAGATGGGGACTGGAAGGGCGGGGAGCGGGGAGGGGACGCGGTGAGCGGCGGTGACACCGGCGCCTCCCGGCCCGCAGAGAGCTGGCTGGCGGTGCTGGTGGCACTGGGAGCGCTGGGCGCTGTCACCGCGCTGGGGCTGGCGGTGGCCGGGGGCTACTACCTGAAAACCACGGCGTGCAAGAAGGGCGAGTACAACGTGCGCGACGCCGAGGGCTCCTCCGAGGCCGCGTGTCTGCACCGGCACCGCGACAACCGCGGCGACATCTTCGGCATCCAGCTCACCCAGCCCTAACCCGTCCCTGCCGGGGACACCCCAAAAAGCGGCTCTCGGGGAGTTTTGGGGCGCTTTTGGGGGTTTTGGGGTACGAGGATGCCAAGGATTCCTTCAAAGCTGCACCGGCACAACCGCGGGGAGGTTTTTGGGATCCAGCTGTAACCGGGACCATCCCCATTCTTGAGGGGTTTGGGGGACCCCAAAGACCCCCCCCCCGCCCCATCGCAGAGGTTTTGGGGGGGGATTTTAGGGGGTACAACATCCAGGACAACGAGGGCTCCTCCGAGGCCGCTTGTTGGCCGCGTGGGGAGGGGGTTTGGGGGCCCCCATAGAGCCCTCCCCCTCCTCGGTCCCAAAGGGATTTTGGGGGGATTTGAAGGATTTGGGAGCCGCAACTCAGGGCTGGGTGCTCCGGGGGGGCCGCGGGGGCCGGGCCAGCTCTTCCCGGGGGGATAAAGTGACACCCAATAAATGATCCCGTTTTGATGGGAGGCCACCACCCCACTGTCCCCGAGCCTTGTCCCCTTGTCCCCCCATCCCAGGGACCCCCAGCCCAGTCACTACCTTGCCCCCAAGCTCCATCCCTTGCCCCCAGCCCTTCCCCAGGACCCCCATCCTCATCCCTGCTGTGGCCACCGGCGCTGTCATCGAGCCCCCTCCCCCGATGTCACACCCGTCCCCCCCGCCAGCGCGGGTGACACCGTGACACCGACCTGCCATGGACACCAGGACATTTAATTGCTCCCAAGGGACCCCGCCACCCTCCACTCGTTGTCACCGCTGCCACCACCGTCACCCTGCCGCTGTCGCGTCCTCGCTGTCACCTCCTGTCCCCGCCGGCCGCGTGGGACATCGGGGACATTGCGGCGTCCCGCTCTTCCCAGGGATGTTCCAGCACCGCTGGCACCGCACGCGGTACTTCCTGTACCTGGAGGAAGCCTTGGGGTGACCCCGCGGTCCCAGAGGGGTCCCCGAGGTGTCAGCGGGGTGTCCCTGTCCCTCACCTGATGCCACACGCGTTGCACAGGACGGTGCCGTCCTCGGCCGTGCGCCACATGGGGGTCCGGCGGGTCTTGCAGGACGTGCAGCGCTTGCGCCCTGCGGGGGGACCCCAAACCCCGGCGGTGTTGGGGTGACACGGGGGGGACACCGCCAGGACCTCCCTTCCCTCCCCCGACCCCGATCTTACCCCTGGGGACGGGAGCGTCCTCGTCGGAGCTGCCGCTGCCCCGGCTCCAGGTGGGAATCCTGGGGAGAGGGGGGGTCAGGGGAGGGCACGGGGACAGCCCTGGAGTCCCCCCTGGAATGGGGAATCCCCCCCCTGGAATGGGGAACCCCCCCCTGGAATGGGGAACCCCCCCCTGGAATGGGGAACCCCCCCCGGCGTTCTTTGCTGGCAGTGGGGAAGGGGATGTGGGACAGGAAGGGACAGACGGACAGGGCAGGGGAGGGTCTGGGGGACCCCAAAAGCGCACCCGGACAGACGGACGAAGCCCCCCGGTGTCCCGGACAGACGGACGGAGCCACCCCGGGCCGGTACCTGTGGGCGCGGGCGGTGACGAGCAGGCGACAGTCGCCGGTGTCACCCCTGGGGAGCGCCAGGCGCATCCGGAGCGTCACCCCCCGAAACGAGGGGTCCCGGGGGTCGGCCCCGCGCTGGGGCCGCGCCCGTTTGCGCCGCCGCCCGCTCCCGGTGCCTCTCTCGGTGCCGGTGCCAGTCCCGGTGCTCGTCCCGTTGTCGCTGCCGGTGCCACCGGCCAAGAGCCGGCACTGGAGGTCGATGAGGCTGAGGGCGTCGAGGCTCCCGGTGGGCGCCGCGGAGACCTCCGGGTGCTCCGGGAGGGCGGCGGGAGGCACCGGGAGCGGTGCCGGGGGGCTCAGCAGCCGCACGGCCTCCTGCAGGAAACCGAGACTCTCCCCCGGGACACTCGGGGGGCTCCGGGGCCGCGGGGGGGGCTCCGGAAGCCCCGTCCTGAGCGGGGGGCAGCGTTAGGGCACGGAGCGGGCAGCTGGGGACACCCCCGGGAGGAGCCACCGACGGTCCCGGTGCTCCCGGTCCCCCCCCGATAGGACCAGCCCCGGTTCTTGCCCCTGGTGCCCCCGGTTCCCTCCAAGCCGAACACTCCCGGTCCTTCCCCCCGGTTCCCCGGGCAGAAGCGAGGTCCCGGTAGCCCCGAATCCCCCCTGACTCGTCCATCCCCGGGACCCCCCGAACCCCCATTTCGACTCCCGGGACCCCGATTTCCTCCCGCCCCTTCCCCACAGCGACGGTTCCCTGACCCGGGGCGGGGTCCCGGTGCCGGTCCCGGTTCCCACCTGCGAGCCTCGGTGGTCGCGGCCCCCCCGGGGGTCAGGAGGAGCCGCTCGGGCTCGGGCTCGGGGCAGAGCAGCCGCCGGAGCAGCGAGAAATCGGGAGGCTCCCCCCGCAGAAACACCGGCTGCTCCCCCATCCCCGACCGGCACCGGTACCGGCACCGGGAGCCGCCTTTAACTCGCTCCAGCTGCGGGCGGGGGGCGTGGGGAGCAACCCCGGGGCGGGGACGGAGCGCAGGTGGGGCCGGGATCCCACCCCAGAGCGGGGCTGGGGAGCTACAGGGGGGGCAGAGACCCCCGAGAGGGGGGAGGGACAAGGCGGGGACCCCCAAAAGGGGGACAGGGACCCCCAAAAGGGGCACAAACCCCCCCAACCCCAAAAGAAAGACCTCAAAAGCCCCTCACAGACGAGACCAATTTGTTATTAACGACCCAACGCTCGTTATCCCGAATCCAGAATCCCGGGAATACGGGGGGGGGGGCGTCACCCTAAACCCCCCCCAGGTTGGACCCCCCACCCTCCTGGGGGGGTCCCCGCTACTGGGAGGGGTCCGGGGGTGCCCCCCCCGGGCTCAGGGGGGGTTCAGGGATGCGTCCCCAAATTTGGGAATGACCTTGGATAGCTGGAATTAATTATTTTTGGGGGGGGTCCCCCTTCCTTGGAGGGTCTGGGGTTGCCCCCCCCGGGCTCAGGGAGGTTTGGGGACGCATCCCCGAATTTGGGGGTGACCTTGGATGGGGAGGGAGGGACCAATTTTTTTTTTTTTTTTTTTGGGGGGGGGGCCCCCCCTTCCTTGGAGGGTCCGGGGGGGTCCGGGGGTGCCCCTCCCGGGGTCAGTGGGGTTTGGGGACGTGTCCATCCACGTAGAAGTTGCGGGTGACCCTGGGCAGGACGATGCGGGCCCCCTCCAGCGCGGGGCTCAGCAGGACCTGGCAGCCCAGGCGGGAATTCTCCTGGAGCAGCGGCGCCTGGTCCAGCAGATCCTCTTCCCTGCGATGGAGGGCGGAGGGGGGGGGGGGGGGGGAGGTTTTGGGGTCTCCCCAGAGCTCCGGGGGATCCCCGTGAGGGGTTTTAGGGGCTCTGGGGGTGTCGGTACCGCTCGTCCGGCGCCGGGAGCCGGCCCAGGTGGGGCTCGCTGATGTAAACGTGGCAGGTGGAGCAGGCCAGGGAGGCCTCGCAGGCGCCTGCGGGACCCCCGCGACCCCCGTGAGACCCCCGGGAACCCCCTCGGGACCCCTCTGTCAGTACCGGGAGCCTCCCAGGACCCTCCTGGCAGCACCGGGACCCCCGAGCGGGCTCCCCCCGGTCCCGTTCCCAGCCCCGTTCCCAGTTCCGTTCCCTTTCCCAGCCCCGGTCCCAGCCCCGTTCCCGGTCCCAGCCCCGTTCCCAGTCCCGTTCCCTTTCCCAGCCCCGGTCCCAGTTCCGTTCTCGGTCCCAGCCCCGTTCCCTTTCCCAGCCCCGTTCCGGTTCTCGGTCCCGTTCCCAGTCCCGTTCCCGTTCCCAGCTCCGTTCCCGGTCCCGTTCCGGTTCCCAGCCCCGTTCCCAGTTCCGTTCCCGTTCCCAGTTCCGTTCCCGGTCCCAGCCCCGTTCCCAGTTCCGTTCTCGTTCCCTTTCCCAGCCCCGTTCCCGGTCCCGTTCCGGTTCCCAGCCCCGTTCCCAGTTCCGTTCTCGTTCCCTTTCCCAGCCCCGTTCCCGGTCCCGTTCCGGTTCCCAGCCCCGTTCCCAGTTCCGTTCTCGTTCCCTTTCCCAGCCCCGTTCCCGGTCCCGTTCCGGTTCCCAGCCCTGTTCCCAGCTCCGTTCCCGTTCCCAGCCCCGTTCCCGTTCCGTTCTCGTTCCCTTTCCCAGCCCCGTTCCCGGTCCCGTTCCGGTTCCCAGCCCTGTTCCCAGCTCCGTTCCCGTTTCCTTTCCCAGTTCCGTTCCCGTTCCCAGCTCCGTTCCGGTTCCCAGCCCCGTTCCCGGTCCCGTTCCCAGTCCCAGCCCCGTTCCCGTTCCCGACCCTCCAGCTCCAGCCCGTGCCGCTGCGCCAGGTGCAGCACGTTGTCCCCGACTCTGCCGCGCACCGGCACCTGCCGCCCCTCCCGGTCCACGAACACGACGTTAACCCTGCGGAAAGCGGCGGCGGGGGGGGGGACGACACACACACGACACCGGACTCAGCACCGGGACTCGACTCCGGTCCCGCCGGCCCGGAAAGGTGTCCCCGGTACCCACACGGCAGCCTCGGGCTCCTCGGCCGCGGCGCCGCCGCCGCTGAGGCTCCGGGAGACGCCCCGGAGCAGCCGCCGCGTCACGGAGCCGCCGCTCGCCGCCGCCATGGGCGCCGCCATGTTGGGCGCCACGTGACCGGGCCACGTGACCCCGCGGGTGGGCGGGGCCGGAAGGGGGCGGGGCCCCGCTGGGTCCCAAAGCCCGAGCGGGGATTTTGGGGTGAAATTGGGGGATTTTGGGGGGTTTGGAGCGAGGAGAGGGACCCCTCTGGTGGGGGAGGGTCAGGGTGGGCCGTGGGCGGTGCTTTAGGGGGGATTCGTGGGGTTTGGGGGGGTCCTGGGTGGTTTTTTGGGGGGGGATTTTGGGGGTTCTGGGTGGTTTTTGGGGGGGATTTTGGGGTTTGAGGGGTTCTGGATGGTTTTGGGGGGAGTTTATGGGGTTTTGGGGGGTTCTGGGTGTTGGATTTTGGGATTTGGGGGGTTCTGGGTGGTTTTTGGGGGGATTCTGGGGTTTGGGGCGGTTCTGGGGGGTTTGGGGGGGTTCTGGGTGTTTTTTGGGGGGGATTTTGGGGTTTGGGGGGTTCTGGATGGTTTTTGGGGGGGTTCTGGGGTTTGGGGGGGTTCTGGGGGTTGGATTTTGGGGTCTGGGGCGGTTCTTGGGGGTTTTTGGGGGTTCTGGATGGTTTTTGGGGTTTGGGGCGGTTCTGGGTGATCAGAAGTAACGAAATGACACCGAAATAACCCCAAAAAAAAGGGGAGAGGGGGGTAGAGATATAAATATAACTTTATTTTTGGGGTGAGGAAATCGAGGGGGGTGGGGGGGACGCAGCCCCACCCCAAATCCCCCCCTTACAGCAAAACCAGACAATAAAAACAGGGAGAAAACCTCAAATCCTGGGAAATTGCCCCAAAACAGAGCGGGGGGGGGAGGGGGGGAGGGAAAAAAAAAAAAGGAAAAGGGGGTGAAACCCCCCCGAAAATGAGGACATTTTGGTTGTTTAAAAAAAAAATAAACCCCAAAAACCAGAGTTAAAAGTAAAAAGGCCGATTTTACCCCAAAAAAAAAGCGTAAAATGGCGACGGCTCCAGTTGGTAAAAAAAGGGGGAAAAACCCCAAAAAAACCCCAGCCCCAACAGCAGTGAAATGTTCAAAGAGGGTCCCCAAAAGTGAGGGGGGGGACCCCAAAAGGGTTGGAAAGCCCACGAAGGAAAAGGAGGGGAACGCCCCAAAAAGGGGGGAACCTCCCCCAAAAATAACGGGGAGATCTCCCCAAAACGGGGGAGTGGGAGAGCGACCCCGAAAGTGGGGAAAAAAGGCGGAAATCTCCCCAAAACAAAAGGGTTGGGGAGCCCCGAGATGGGGGCCAGCAGCAGGTTAAGGCAGGGAGCGTTTTTGGGGGGCTCCCAGGTGCTGCTGTGGGGAGAAAAAACCCCGGAAACCCCAAAAAAATCCTTGGAGGTGTGGGGTGGAGACATCCGAAATCCTAAAATCGGGACCCCATTCTGCCAAAACCCCAAAAAAACCCCGAAAATCCCCTGGAGAAATGCCCCAAATCTCCCAAAAATGGGTGAAAACCTTCCGAAAAACGAAGCGAACGCGAGGCGGGTTCGGGCAGCATTGCCAGATTGGGGGTTTTTTTTTGGTTTTTTTTTTTTTTTTGGGTTTTTTTTTGGGGTTAAAAGATCCTTTTTCTCTTCAGGTAGGAGTCGGCGTAGTGGCCACCGAGGCCCTGCGAGTGCTGGCCCACGTAGCAGCCCTCGGGGCTGGGCTCGGGCGACGGCAGCAGGTGGGAAAAGCCGCGTTTTTGGGCGCCCAGCGGGGTCTGCGAAGGAAAAGGAGGGGATTTTGGGGGGATTTGGGGGGATTTTGGGGGGTTTGGGGGAAGCTTTGAGGGGTTTTTGGGGTTTTTTGGGGGGTTTTGGTACCTTCGAGTGCGAGTTTGGGGGTGCCGAGGTGAGGATGGAGTCGGAGCTCGGGGGGATGCCGACGGTCTGGGGTTGAAAATGAGGGGGTTTAGGGGGGTTTGGGGATTTTGGGGGGGTTTTAGGGATTTTTTGAAGGGTTTTTGGGGGGGGTTTAAGGATTTTTTTAAAGGATTTTTTTAAAGGGTTTTGTTTTTTTTTTTGAGGATTTTTAAAAGGATTTTTAAGGATTTTAAAAGGATTTTTTTTAAAGGATTTGAAAAAGGATCTTTTGGGGATTTTGGGGGATTTTTAAGGATTTTGAAAAGGATTTTTTTGGGGTTTTTAAGGATTTTTTAAAGGATCTGAAAAAGGATCTTTTGGGGATTTTTAAGGATTTTGAAAAGGATTTTTTTGGGGTTTTTAAGGATTTTTTAAAGGATTTGAAAAAGGATCTTTTGGGGATTTTGGGGGATTTTTAAGGATTTTGAAAAGGATTTTTTTGGGGATTTTTAAGGATTTTTTAAAGGATCTGAAAAAGGATCTTTTGGGGATTTTGGGGGGATTTTTAAGGATTTTGAAAAGGATTTTTTTGGGGTTTTTAAGGATTTTTTAAAGGATTTTTGAGGGATTTTTAAAGATTTTTAGAAGTATTGTTAAGGATTTTTAAAAGGATTTTTTGGGGATTTTTTGGGGATTTTTAAGGATTCTTAAAAGGATTTTTAAGGGATTTTTTGGGGATTCTTAAAAGGATTTTAAAGGGATTTTTGAGGAATTTTTAAAAGGATTTTAAAGGGATTTTTGAGGGATTTTTAAGGATGTTTAAAAGGATTATTGAGGAATTTTAAAGCATTTTAAAAAGGATTTTAAAGGATTTTTAGAAGGATTTTTAAGGGAGTTTTGAGGGATTTTAAGAAGGATTTTTTGGGGATTTTTGAAAGGATTTTTTAGGCATTTTTTGAGGGATTTTCGAAAGGATTTTTAAGGGATTTTTTTTTTGATTTTTAAGGATTTTTAATTTTAGGGGATTTTAAAAAGGATTTTTAAAGGATTTTTAGAAGGATTTTTGAGGGATTTTTGAGGGATTTTTAGAAGGATTTTTTGGGATTTTTAAGGATTTTTAAAAGATTTTTTTAAGGGATTTTTGAGGAATTTTAGGCATTTTTTAGGGATTTTTAGAGATTTTTTGAAAGGATTTTTAAAAGGGATTTTTTAAGGATTTTTAGAGGATTTTAAAGGATTTTTAAAAAGGGATTTAAAAGGGATATTGGGTGATTTTCAGGGATTTTAAAGGGAATTTTAGGAGATTTTTAAGGGAATTTACAAGGACTTTAAAGGGATTTTTTGGGATATTTTTAAGGATTTTCAAAAGGATTTTTAGGGGATTGTTAGAGGATTTTAAATGAATTTTAAAGAATTTCTTAAAAGATTTTTAAAGGATTTTCAAGAATTTAAAAATGATTTTTAAGGGTTTTAAAGGGATTTTAAAGGAATTTTTTTAGGGATTGTAAAGATTTTTTAAAAAGGATTTCTAGGGGATTTTTTAGGTATTTTGAAGGGAGTTTTAAGTGATTTTTAGGGGGTTTTTAAGGAGTTTTTAAAGGATTTTAAAAAGGGGATTTTCAGGGAATTTTCAGCGATTTTTAAGGGATTTTTAGAAGCATTTTTAAAGGGATTTTTAAGGACTTTTTAGGGATTTTTAAGGGATTTTTAAAGGGATTTTTAGGGACTTTTTAGGGGATTTTTAGAAGGATTTTTAAAAGGGATTGTAAAAGGATTTTTAAAGGGATTTTTAAAGACTTTTTAGGGATTTAAAAGGGATTTCTAGGGATTTAAAAGGGATTTTTTAGGGGAGTTTTAAGGGATTTTTTAAGGATTTAAAACAATTTTTAGGGTTTTTTTTCAGGATTTTTCAGGATTTTTTGGGGATTTTTTTTCAACACTTTTTAAGGATTTTAAAGGTAGACTTTAAAGGGATTTTTTAGGGATTTGGGGGAAGGAAGGGAAGGGGGTGCTGGGGAATTTGGGGTCTCACCTTGCTGAGGTGGCTCTGCTTGAGGCCGGCTTGGAGGCCGCTGGTGAAGTAGGAATTGGGGGATCCCGAAAAAAAGGGGGGAATTGGGGCTCCCAAATTCCCCCTCTCGAAGGCCGAGGAGGAGGAGGAGACCTGGAACAGGAGCACAGGGAGATGCAGCCCCCCAAACACGGGGAAATCCCAGATTTCCCCCCAAAAATGGGAAAAGAGGTCTTGAAATCCCAATTTTTCCCCCCAAAAAATGGGAAAGGGTCTTGAAATCCCAATTTTTCCCCCCCAAAAATGGGAAAGGGTCTTGAAATCCCAGATTTTACCCCAAAAAATGGGAAAAGAGGTCTTGAAATCCCAATTTTTCCCCCCAAAAAATGGGAAAGGGTTTTGAAATCCCAATTTTCCCCCAAAACTTGAGGAAGGGGGGATTTACCTTGTTCCTGGTGCTCCCGAAGCCCCCCAGGAGGGATCCGGGCTGGTCTCGGCTCTGGGGAAAAATCCGGGATCCCAAATCCTGCTCGGGAAAAACGGAGGGGTTTAGAGGGGGAAATGCCCGGAATTCCCGGGAAAAATGGGCAGTGGGGGGGTTTTGTTCTCTCCAATTCCCAGGAAAAACAGGGATTTGGGGTTTCTTTCCTTAATTCCTGGAAAAACAGGGATTTGGGGCTTTCTTTCCTTAATTCCCAGGAAAAACATGGATTTGAGGTTTTTTCCCCCTCAAATTCCCAGGAAAAACAGGGATTGGTTTTTTTTTTTTCCTTAATTCAGAGAAAAACGGGGATTTGGGACTTTTTTCCTTAATTCAGAGAAAAACGGGGATTTGGGGCTTTTTTCCTTAATTCCCAGGAAAAACAGGGATTCGGGTTTTTTTCCCTCCAATTCCCAGGAAAACCAGGGATTTGGGGCTTTTTTCCCCCCTTAATTCCTGGCAAAACCAGGTTTCCCCAATTCCCAAGAAAACCAGAGATGTCCCAGGCCTTCAAAACGCCCCAAAAATTCCCATTCCCACCCCAAAATTCCCACCCCCCCCCAGCTCACCGGCTGGAATTCCAAGGCGAGGGGGTCGGCGGTGGGGGCCGGTATCCGGGGGGTCCCCAAAACTCCGGGTTTCACCTTAAACCCTTTGGCAGCAGCTCCTAAAAAAAAAACCCAACAAAAACCCCTCGGGATTGGTTAAAAACGGGGAATCCACCCCAAACCCACCCCCAGAACGGCCGGGGCTCACCTGGAAGGGCAGGCGTGGGCAGGAGGCTCCGCAGGTTCAGGTAGGGATTGAGGGGGATCCGCAGGTCCTTGGGGGGCTCCCCCAGCAGAGAGACCTGCGGGGGTCAGGGGGGGTCAGGGGGGGTCCCTGATGGGGTTTGGGGGGGATTTGGGGAGTCCTGGAGGAGTTTGGGGGTGTTTTAGGGGGGTCAGGGGGGGCCCTGATGGGGTTTGGGGGGGATTTGGGGGGTCCTGGAGGGGTTTGGGGGTGTTTTAGGGGGGTCAGGGGGGGCCCTGATGGGGTTTGGGGGGGATTTGGGGGGTCCTGGAGGGGTTTGGGGGTGTTTTAGGGGGGTCAGGGGGGGCCCTGATGGGGTTTGGGGGGGATTTGGGGGGTCCTGGAGGGGTTTGGGGGAGTCAGGGGGAGCCCCGGTGGGGGTTCGAGGGGGTTTTAGGGGAGTTTGGGGGGGTCAGGGGGGCCCCTGATGGGGTTTGGGGGGCTCAGGGGGGCCCCCAATGAGGCTTGGGGGGAATTTGGGGGGGTTCTGGAGGGGTTTAGGGGAGTCGGGGGGGCCCTGATGGGGTTTGGCGCTGGTTTTGGGGTGGTTTTGGGGGGTCCTGGAGGGGTTTGGGGAGGTCAGGGGGGTCCCCAATGGGGGTTGGGGGTGTTTTAGAGGGGTCAGGGGGGGTCCCCAATGGGGTTTGGGGAGGATTTGGGGGGTCCTGGAGGAGTTTGGGGGTGTTTTAGGGGGGGCCCTGATGGGGTTTGGGGGGGATTTGGGGGGTCCTGGAGGGGTTTGGGGGGGTCAGGGGGGCCCCTGATGGGGTTTGGGGGGGGTTTTGGGGTGGTTTGGGGGGTCCTGGAGGGGTTTGGGGGAGTTTTAGGGAGGTCAGAGGGTCCCCTGATAGGGTTTGGGGGGGATTTGGGGGGGTCACGGGGGTCCCCAATGGGGGTTGGGGAGGTTTTAGGGGGGCTTTGGGGGGTCCCTGATAGGGTTTGGGGGATTTTAGGGGGGGTAGGGGGTTCCCCGATGGGGTTTGGGGGGTTTTAGGGGGGGTTTGGGGTGGTCAGAGGGGTCCCTGACAGAGGTTGGGGGTGTTTTAGGGGGTCCTGGAGGGGTTTAGGGGGGTCCTGGAGGGGTTTGGGGGGAATTTAGGGGGGCCAGAGGGGTCCCCGATGGGGTTTGGGAGGGTTTTAGGGGAGTTTGGAATGTCCTGGAGGGGTCTGGGGGGGTTTTAGGGGGGTCAGGGGGGTTCCCCGATGGGGTTTGGGGGGGTTTTAGGGGGTCCTGGAGGGGTTTGGGGGGTCAGGGGGTTCCCCAGGGGGTCTGGGGGGGTTTTAGGGGGGGTTTGGGGTGGTCAGAGGGGTCCCCGACAAGCGTTGGGGGTGTTTTAGGGGGTCCTGGAGGGGCTTGGGGGGATTTTAGGGGAGTTTGGAATGTCCTGGAGGTGTCTGGAGGAGTTTTAGGGGGGTCAGGGGGGTTCCCGATGGGGTTTGGGGTTGTTTTAGGGGGTCCTGGAGGGGTCTGGAGGAGTTTTAGGGGGGGTCAGGGGGGTTCCCGATGGGGTTTGGGGGGTGCTGGAGGGGTTTGGGGGGGATCCTGGGGGGGATTTGGAGGCATTTGGGGGCTCCAGGGGGGCTCAGGGAGCTCCATCCCAGAATTTGGGGTTCCTGGCCCCGAATTTTAGGGATCCCACTCCCAGAATTTGGGATTCTGCCTTGGAATTTTGGGTCACATTCCCGGAATTTGGGGTTCCCACCCCAGAATTTGGGGTTTCCATCCCGGAATTTTGGGTCACATTCCCGGAATTTGGGATTCTGCCTTGGAATTTGGGGTTCCCACCCCGGAATTTGGGGTTCCCATCCCAGAATTTGGGGTTCCCACCCCGGAATTTCGGGTCACATTCCCGGAATTTGGGGTTCCCACCCCGGAATTTCGGGTCACATTCCCGGAATTTGGGGTTCCCACCCCGGAATTTTGGGTCACATTCCCGGAATTTGGGGTTCCTACCCCGGAATTTGGGGGGAATTTTGGGATCCTCACCGCGGGGGCTCCGCTCTCGCCCTGCTTGGATTTGGGGACGGCTCCGAGGGCGGATCCCAAGGCGGGGGGTCCCGGGGGGGTTCCCGGCGTTCCCAACTTCTCCCGCTCCGTCCCCGCCTGCGCCAGGAACGACGCCAGGGCCGCGCTTTTCGGCAAAATCTGGGATTTCCCGTGTCCCTGGGCCACGTCCCCTGGCAAGGGAGCACCTGGAGAAGGGATTTGGGAACGGGTTTGGCTTTGGGAAGGGGGAATTCCCAAAAAAAACCCCGGGATTTGGGGGCTGCAGGAGCGGGGTGAAAATGGGAAAAATGCTGAAAACGTGGGGAGGAAACGAGTGGGAAGCGGCTTGGAGGGATCTGAGGATCCTAAATCCGCCTTTTCCCACCCAAATCCGCCCTTTCCCGCCTGGAAAACCCAACCTGAGCCCCACCCTGATCCCTCCCCGTGGGGTTTTCCAGCCCGGAATTCACACCCAGGGGGGAAATTCCTTGGGAATTCCGGGCTTTACCTGAGGAAAGCTCCCCCAGGAGCTTCCCGGGGGGCTGGGCCAGGGAGCTGAGCGGGGAATCGCCCAGGATTCCCGGTTTCTGGAAGGAAAAAAGGGAGGATTAGCCGTGAAATCCATGGAAAAACCGGCAAATCCGTGGGAAAAGCCCTGGAATGCTGGCGAAAAGCTCAGAAAGGAAAGTGGGGAAAAGCCCCAAATGAGGGAGTTCTGGCTGGGAAAGGGGGAAATTCCAGGAAAAGCTGGGAATTGGGGTTTAGAAAGAGCAAAATTCCAAGGGAAAAGCTGGGAATTGGGGTTTGGAAAGGGGAAAATTCCAGGGAAAAGCCAGGAATTCTGACTGGGAAAGCCCAAAATTCCACGAAAAGCTGGGAATTCTGGTGGGGAAAGGGGAAAATTCCAATGGAAAAGCTGGGAATTCCGGCTGGGAAAGGGGAAAATTCCAAGGAAAAGCTGGGAATTGGGGTTTGGGAAGCCCAAAATTCCAGGGAAAAGCCGGGAATTCCGTACCTGCGATTGGTTGTGCAGCGCCAGCTGGAGCAGAGCCGTGGGAAGCGCCGGGTTGGTGACCAGGGGCAGCGAGGGAGCGGCTCCCAAAATTCCTGCTGGGAAAAGAAGAAGAGGAAGAAGATGAAGAGGAGGAAGAGGAGGAGGAGGAGGAGGAGCAGGAGGAGCTGCCGGGATTCCCCAGGGGCTCCAGCATTCCCAGGGCTTCCCGGGGTGTTCCCGGGGGAGTTCCCGGGGCCGTTCCCGGGGCCGTTCCCGGGGCCGTTCCCGGGGCATTCCCGGGCCGTTCCCAGGCCGTTCCCGGGGCTGTTCCCGGGCCGATCCCGGAGCATTCCTGGGCTGTTCCCGGGGCATTCCCGGGGCCGATCCCGGGGCCGTTCCCGGGGCATTCCCAGGCCGTTCCCGGGGCTGTTCCCAGGCCGTTCCCGGGGCTGTTCCCGGGGCTGTTCCCAGGCCGTTCCCGGGGCTGTTCCCGGGGCATTCCCGGGGCCGTTCCCGGGGCATTCCCGGGGCATTCCCGGGGCCGTTCCCGGGGCATTCCCAGGCCGTTCCCGGGGCTGTTCCCAGGCCGTTCCCGGGGCTGTTCCCGGGGCATTCCCAGGCCGTTCCCGGGGCATTCCCGGGGCTGTTCCCGGGCCGATCCCGGAGCATTCCTGGGCTGTTCCCGGGCCATTCTCGGGTCGTTCCCGGGGCCGTTCCCGGGGCATTCCCAGGCCGTTCCCGAGGCCGTTCCCGGGACATTCCCAGGCCGTTCCCGGGGCATTCCCGGGGCCGATCCCGGGGCATTCCCGGGGCATTCCCAGGCCGTTCCCGGGGCTGTTCCCGGGGCCGTTCCCGGGGCATTCCCAGGCCGTTCCCGGGGCATTCCCGGGGCTGTTCCCGGGCCGATCCCGGTGCATTCCCGGGGCATTCCCGGCTTACCCTGCTGGGAGCAGCCCGGCAGCAGCGGGCGCAGCAGCAGCTGCAGCGCCGTCGGGCGCCCCAGGGCCGGGAGCAGCTGCAGCACGCCGGGCTCGGGAAGGAGCCCCTTCCCCCGGTTCAGGGCCTGGGGAGAGGGAGAAATCCCGGTTTTCCAGGGAAATCCCGGTTTTTCCAGAGAAATCCCGGTTTTCCCAGAGGAATCCCGGTTGTTTTCCCAGGGAAATCCCGATTTTCCCAAAGAAATCCCAGTGGTTCTCCCAGAGAAATCCCAGTGGTTTTCCCAGAGAAATCCCAATTTTCCAGAGAAATCCCAATTTTCCCATAGAAATCACGGTTGTTTTCCCAGAGAAATCCCAATTTTCCCAGAGAAATCCCAATGATTTTCCCAAAGAAATCCCAATTTTCCCAGAGAAATCCCGGTTGTTTTCTCAGAAAAATCCCAGTTGTTCTCCCAGAGAAATCCCGATTTTCCCAAAGAAATCCCTATTTTCCAGAGAAATCCCGGTTTTCCCAAAGAAATCCCGATTTTCCAGGGAAATCCCAATGGTTTTCCCACAAAAATCCCAGTTGTTTTCCCAGAGAAATCCCAATTCCCAAAAAGCTTCCCACGAGGAGAACAGCTGGAATTCAGAATTCTCCTCCCCAAACCAGCACGATCCCAGTGCCCAGAGAAATCCCAATTCCCAGCACGACCCCAAATTCCCAGAAACCTCAGGAACAGCCCCCTCCAGCCTTTAAAAAAACCCAAAACACCGAGAATTTGGGATTTCAGTCCCAATTCCCAAAAGGAGGATGGGGAGGGGGATGAGGATGAGGAGGGGGATGAGGATGAAGCTGAGGATGAAAATGAGGACGAGAATCAAGATGAGGATGAAGATGAGGATGAGGCTCAGGATAAAGATGAGGATGAAGACAAGGATGAAGATGAGGATGAAGAGGGAGATGAGGATGGGGATCAGGATGAAGATGAGGCTGAGGATGAAGATGAGGATGAAGATGAGAATGAAGATGAGGATCAGGATGGGGACCAGAATGAGGATGAGAATGAAGATGAGGAGGGAGATGAGGATGGGGATCAGGATGAGGATGAAGATGAGGCTGAGGCTGAAGCTGAGAATGAAGATGAGGGAGATGAGGATGAGGCTGAGGATGAGGATCAGGATGGGGATCAGGATGAAGCTGAGGCTGAGGCTGAAGATGAGGATGAAGATGAGGATCAGGATGAGGATCAGGATGAGAATGAAAATGAGGCTGAGGCTGAGAATGAAGATGAGAATGAGGATGAAGATGAGGATCAGGATGGGGATCAGGATGAAGATGAAGATGAAGCTGAGGCTGAAGATGAAGCTGAGGCTGAGGATGAAGATGAAGATGAGGCTGAAGCTGAGGCTGAAGCTGAGGATGAAGATGAAGCTGAGAATGAAGCTGAAATTGAGGCTGAAGCTAAGGATGAGGATGAAGCTGAGGCTGAAGATGAGGATGAGGCTGAGGCTGAGGATCAGGATGGGGATCAGGATGAAGCTGAGGCTGACGGTGAAGATGAGGATGAAGATGAGGCTGAGGATCAGGATGAGGCTGAAGCTGAGGATGAAGCTGAGGCTGAGGATGAAGCTGAGGCTGAGGCTGAGGATGAAGCTGAGGATGAAGCTGAAGCTGAAGCTGAGGATGAAGCTGAGGATGAAGCTCAGGCTGAGGATGAAGATGAAGCTGAGGCTGAGAATGAGGATGAAGATGAGGAGGGAGATGAGGCTGAAGCTGAGGATGAAGCTGAGGCTGAGGATGAAGCTGAGGCT
The DNA here is from genome assembly GCF_965178545.1 of Coloeus monedula. NCBI lineage: Eukaryota > Metazoa > Chordata > Aves > Passeriformes > Corvidae > Coloeus > Coloeus monedula. The sequence continues at coordinate 441,391 of NC_138811.1, read as the reverse complement.
AAGGATGAAGCTGAAGCTGAAGCTGAGAATGAAGCTGAGGATGAAGATGAAGCTGAGGCTGAGAATGAGGCTGAAGCTGAGGATGAAGCTGAGGCTGAGGATGAAGCTGAGGATGAAGATGAAGCTGAGGATGAAGATGAAGCTGAGGATGAAGATGAAGCTGAGGCTGAGAATGAGGATGAAGATGAGGAGGGAGATGAGGCTGAAGCTGAGGCTGAAGCTGAGGCCGAGGCCGAGGCGGGGCTCACCGTGGCCTGCGCAGCGATGAGGGCGGCCAGCATGCTGCGGCCGGGCGGGCCGGGGGCGCAGAAGGACACACGGACGTGGTTCCCGGCCAGCGCCATCCCGTCCGTCTCGCGCTGCACGCGCTCGGCCGCCTCCGCGGACTCGAACTCGAGCACGGCGAAGCCCTTGAGCTGCCCGTCCTGCCCGTAGGCCAGCTGGGGGCAGCGAGGCGGCACCGGCGCCGTGGGGCAGGGCCGTGTGCCCGGGACCCCAACCCACGGCCCGGCCCCAAACCCACGGCCCGGCCCCAAATCCCTTCTCCATCCCAAATCCTCCCCTCAGCCCCAAATCCTCCCCTCGGCCCCAAACCCACGGCCCGGCCCCAAATCCCTTCTCCATCCCAAATCCTCCCCTCAGCCCCAAATCCTCCCCTCGGCCCCAAACCCACGGCCCGGCCCCAAATCCCTTCTCCATCCCAAATCCCTTCTCCATCCCAAATCCCTTCTCCATCCCAAATCCTCCCCTCGGCCCCAAATCCCTTCTCCATCCCAAATCCTTCCACTCTCCCCAAATCCCACCCCAAACCCCCCTCCCTCACCCCAAACCCCCTCTGCTCTCCCCAACCCCCTCCGCTCTCCCCAACCCCCTCCACTCTCCCCAAACCCCTCTGCTCTCCCCAAATCCCACCCCAAACCCCCTCCACTCACCCCAAACCCCTCTGCTCTCCCCAAGTCCCACCCCAAACCCCCTCCCTCACCCCAAACCCCTCCGCTCTCCCCAAATCCCACCCCAAACCTCTCTGGTCTCCCCAAACCCCCTCTGCTCTCCCCAAATCCCACCCCAAACCCCTCCCTCACCCCAAACCCCTCCACTCTCCCCAAACCCCACCCCAAACCCCCTCCCTCATGCCCGTGCCCCCAGCGCACACCTGGCAGAAGGAGGGCTCGCAGGAGGCCGCGAACGCCCTGCGCAGCCCCTGCAGGTCGCTGAAGTTGTGCGGCAGCTTCTCCACGCAGAGGCAGCGCGAGTGCAGCAGCTCCGGGCTCAGCTGCGCCGCGTCCGTCCAGTGCACGTAGAGCGTCCTGGTGCCCAGCTGCTTCCCCAGCAGCTCCGACTTGGCGCGGGCGGCCGAGTCCTTCTTCATGTACTCCACGAAGCCGTAGCCCTTGGAGTGGCCGCTGTGGCGGCTGTAGACCAGGAAGCAGCGCTCCACGTTGCCGAAGGGCCGCACCAGCTCCTCGAACTGCTGCTGGCTCAGCAGGCGCGGCAGGTTGGCCACGCACAGCACGGCGTCCGTGGGCTGCAGCTGCACCCGCAGCTCCCGCTGCCGCAGGCGGCAGCCGTGGAACTGCCGGATGGCCGAGGCCGCCTGCTCGGCCGTCAGCAGGGTGACGAAGGCTGAGGGGAGAGAGGGGGAGAAGAGGGGAGTGGGGTTATGGGGGAAAAGGGGGTTTGGGGAGGGGAGGATTATTGGAGAAAAGGGGGTTTGGGGAGGGGAGGTTCTTGGAGAAAAGGGGGTTTGGGGAGGGGAAGGATTTTTGGAAAAAAGGGGGTTTGGGGAGGAAAGGATTACCGGAGAAAAGGGGGTTTGGAAAAGGACAGGATCCCTGGGAAAAGGGGGTTTGGGGTGGGGGAGGATTACTGGAGAAAAGGGGTTTGGGGAGGAGGAAGGATCATTGGAAAAAGGGGTTTGGGAAAGGAAAAGATTCCTGGAAAAAGGGGGTTTAGGGGGGAGAATTCCTGGAGAAAAGGGGGTTTGGGAATGGGAAGGATCACTGGAAAAAGGGGGTTTGGGAAAGGGGGAAAATTCCTGGAGAAAAGGGAGTTTGGGAAGGGGAGAATCCTTGGAAAAGGGTGTTTGGGGAGGGGAGGATTATTGGACAAAGAGAATCTGGAAAAGGACAGGATTCTTGGAGAAAAGGGGGTTTGGGAAGGGGAAGGATCCCTGGAGAAAAAGGGGGACTCAGGGAAGGGAAGGATCCCAAAAAAGGGAGCCAAGGAAGGGAAGGATCCCAAAAAAGGGAGCCAGGGAAGGGAAGGATCCCAAAAAAGGGACCAGGGAAGGGAAGGGATCCCAAAAAAGGGACCCAGGGAAGGGAAGGATCCCAAAAAAAGGGACCCAGGGAAGGGAAGGATCCCAAAAAAAGGGACCCAGGGAAGGGAAGGAGCCCAGAGGAGCCTCCCCGGGCGCTGCCCATTCCCAAGGGGGACTCAGATCCCGGAATTCCGGAATTCCGGGGCCGCCCCTCACCCGTGCCCTTGTGCTTGTCCACGAAGCAATACTTGAGCTCGTAGTCCTTCAGCAGCTCGTGGACATCCTGGAAAACCGGGAATTTCC